>NC_048565.1:94608548-94671048 GCF_013265735.2 Oncorhynchus mykiss | reverse complement strand
TATGTACTGTGTTGACCAGGTGGACCAGTATGTACCTGTTTATACAGCAGAATATGATATGTACTGTGTTAACCAGATGGACCAGTATGTACCTGTTTATACAGAATATGTACTGTGTTGACCAGGTGGACCAGTATGCACCTGTTTACACAGCAGAATATGTACTGTGTTAACCAGGTGGACCAGTATGTACCTGTTTATACAGCAGAATATGTACTGTGTTAACCAGGTGGACCAGTATGCACCTGTTTATTCAGCAGAATATGTACTGTGTTAACCAGGTGGACCAGTATGCACCTGTTTATACAGCAGAATATGTACTGTGTTAACCAGATGGACCAGTATGCACCTGTTTACACAGCATAATATGTACTGTGTTAACCAGGTGGACCAGTATGTACCTGTTTATACAGCAGAATATGATATGTACTGTGTTAACCAGGTGGACCAGTATGTACCTGTTTATACAGAATATGTACTGTGCTGACCAGGTGGACCAGTATGTACCTGTTTATACAGCAGAATATGTACTGTGTTGACCAGATGGACCAGTATGCACCTGTTTACACAGCAGAATATGTACTGTGTTAACCAGGTGGACCAGTATGTACCTGTTTATACAGAATATGTACTGTGTTGACCAGGTGGACCAGTATGCACCTGTTTACACAGCAGAATATGTACTGTGTTAACCAGGTGGACCAGTATGTACCTGTTTACACAGCAGAATATGTACTGTGTTAACCAGATGGACCAGTATGTACCTGTTCTCATACAGAATATGTACTGTGTGGACCAGTATGTACCTGTTTATACAGCAGAATATGATATGTACTGTGTTAACCAGGTGGACCAGTATGTACCTGTTTATACAGAATATGTACTGTGTGGACCAGTATGTACCTGTTTATACAGCAGAATATGTACTGTGTTAACCAGATGGACCAGTATGTACCTGTTTATACAGCAGAATATGTACTGTGTTAACCAGGTGGACCAGTATGTACCTGTTTATACAGAATATGTACTGTGTGGACCAGTATGTACCTGTTTATACAGAATATGTACTGTGTGGACCAGTATGTACCTGTTTATACAGCAGAATATGATATGTACTGTGTTAACCAGGTGGACCAGTATGTACCTGTTTATACAGCAGAATATGTACTGTGTTAACCAGATGGACCAGTATGTACCTGTTTATACAGCAGAATATGTACTGTGTTAACCAGGTGGACCAGTATGTACCTGTTTATACAGAATACGTACTGTGTTAACCAGGTGGACCAGTATGTACCTGTTTATACAGAATATGTACTGTGTTGACCAGGTGGACCAGTATGCACCTGTTTACACAGCAGAATATGTACTGTGTTAACCAGGTGGACCAGTATGTACCTGTTTACACAGCAGAATATGTACTGTGTTAACCAGATGGACCAGTATGTACCTGTTCTCATACAGAATATGTACTGTGTGGACCAGTATGTACCTGTTTATACAGCAGAATATGATATGTACTGTGTTAACCAGGTGGACCAGTATGTACCTGTTTATACAGAATATGTACTGTGTGGACCAGTATGTACCTGTTTATACAGCAGAATATGATATGTACTGTGTTAACCAGGTGGACCAGTATGTACCTGTTTATACAGCAGAATATGTACTGTGTTAACCAGATGGACCAGTATGTACCTGTTTATACAGCAGAATATGTACTGTGTTAACCAGGTGGACCAGAATGTACCTGTTTACACAGAATATGTACTGTGTTAACCAGGTGGACCAGTATGTACCTGTTTATACAGAATATGTACTGTGTTAACCAGGTGGACCAGTATGTACCTGTTCATACAGAATATGTACTGTGTTAACCAGATGGACCAGTATGTACCTGTTTATACAGCAGAATATGATATGTACTGTGTTAACCAGATGGACCAGTATGTACCTGTTCATAGTACCTGTTCATACAGAATATGCTCCGTTCATCTTTCCCTCGATCCTGACTAGTCTCCCAGTCCCTGCCGCTGAATAACATCCCCACAGCATGATGCTGCCACCACCATGCTTCACCGTAGGGATGGTGCCAGGTTTCCTCCAGACGTGACGCTTGGCATTCAGGCCAAAGAGTTCAATCTTGGTTTCATCAGATCAGAGAATCTGGTTTCTCATGGTCTGAGAGTCCTTTAGGTGCCTTTTGGCAAACTCCAAGCAGGCTGTCATGTTCCTTTTACTGAGGAGAGGCTTCCATCTAGCCACTCTACCATAAAGGCCTGGTTGGTGGAGTGCTGCAGAGATGGTTGTCCTTCTGGAAGGTTCTCCCATCTCTACAGAAGAACTCTGGAGCTCGGTCGGTTTCTTGGTCCCCTCCTTGACCAAGGCCCTTCTCCCCTGATTGCTCAGTTTGGCCGGGCGGCCAAGTTGGTTCCAAACTGCTTCCTTTTAAGAATAATGGAGGCCACTGTGTTCTTGGGGACCTTCAATGCTGCAGAAATGTTTTGCTACCCTTCCCCAGATCTGTGCCTCGACACGATCCTGTCTCGGAGCTCAACTGACAATTCCTTCGACCTCATGGCTTGGTTTTTGCTCTGACATTCACTGTCAACTGTGGGACGTTTTATAGACAGGTGTGTACCTTTCCAAATCATGTCCAATCAATTGAATTTACCAATCCAGTTGTAGAAACATCTCAAGGATGATCAATGGAAACAGGATGCAGCTGAGCTCAATTTGGAGTCTCATAGCAAAGGGTCTGAATACTTATGTAAATAAGGTATTGCTGTTTAACAAAATTGCCAACATTTCTAAAAAAAAAACATTTTTACTTTTTCATTATGGGATATTGTGTATAGATTGCTGAGGGGAATTTTTTTTAAATCCATTTTAGAATAAGGCTGTAACGTAACACACATGTGGGAAAAGTCCAGGGGTCTGAATACTTTCCCGAAGGCCCTGTACCGGTGTATACAAGTACAGTAAGTTATACTAGGATATGTACTGTAGTGTGTAAACCATATACCTGTGTATACAAGCACAGTAAGTTATACTAGGATATGTACTGTAGTGTTTAAACCATATACCTGTGTATACAAGCACAGTAAGTTATACTAGGATATGTACTGTAGTGTGTAAACCATATACCTGTGTATACAAGCACATTAAGTTATACTAGGATATGTACTGTAGTGTTTAAACCATATGTACAGTGTGTACAGTATGTTATACTAGGATATGTACTGTAGTGTGTAAACCATATGTACAGTGTGTACAGTATGTTATACTAGGATATGTACTGTAGTGTGTAAACCATATGTACAGTGTGTACAGTATGTTATACTAGGATATGTACTGTAGTGTGTAAACCATATACCTGTGCATACAGCAGTAGTTTCTCTGTGGCCTCCGGATCTTTGTTCCAGATAAGGTTCTCACACATGAGCAGGAGCTCCTTGTCGATATCATCATAGACAGGCAGGCTGCCAGCGTTCACTATGCCCATGTCCATACCGTCCTATAGGAGACAGCAGAACAACAGGGTTACTCATGCAGGGATAACATAGTAGGGCCGCTAGCTGGCTAGATGTCGATAGCCACTGGCTAACGTAGTAGGGCCGCTAGCTGGCTAGATGTCGATAGCCACTGGCTAACGTAGTAGGGCCGCTAGCTGGCTAGATGTCGATAGCCACTGGCTAACGTAGTAGGGCCGCTAGCTGGCTAGATGTCGATAGTCACTGGCTCCACCTACCTTGATGGCGTAGTAGAGGAAGGCTCCACCTACCTTGATGGCGAGGTAGAGGAAGGCTCCACCTACCTTGATGGCGTGGTAGAGGAAGGCTCCACCTACCTTGATGGCGAGGTAGAGGAAGGCTCCACCTACCTTGATGGCGTGGTAGAGGAAGGCTCCACCTACCTTGATGGCGTGGTAGAGGAAGGCTCCACCTACCTTGATGGCGAGGTAGAGGAAGGCTCCACCTACCTTGATGGCGTGGTAGAGGAAGGCTCCACCTACCTTGATGGCGAGGTAGAGGAAGGCTCCACCTACCTTGATGGCGAGGTAGAGGAAGGCTCCACCTACCTTGATGGCGAGGTAGAGGAAGGCTCCACCTACCTTGATGGCGAGGTAGAGGAAGGCTCCACCTACCTTGATGGCGTGGTAGAGGAAGGCTCCACCTACCTTGATGGCGAGGTAGAGGAAGGCTCCACCTACCTTGATGGCGTGGTAGAGGAAGGCTCCACCTACCTTGATGGCGAGGTAGAGGAAGGCTCCACCTACCTTGATGGCGAGGTAGAGGAAGGCTCCACCTACCTTGATGGCGTGGTAGAGGAAGGCTCCACCTACCTTGATGGCGAGGTAGAGGAAGGCTCCACCTACCTTGATGGCGTGGTAGAGGAAGGCTCCATGCATGGCCTCTCTGATGACCTCCATGCCTCTGAAGGAGAAGGACAGGTTGGAGAGGCCTCCACTGATCCTGGCCCCAGGCAACAACTCCTGTACAGAATATATATCAATATTATATACTGTTAAAAGGTCAGGTTGATCCTGACCCCAGGTAACGACTCCTACAGAAAACACAGTTATGGGTCATTAACAGTACAGCCTGGAAGCCCACACTGCCATGCGTGTTGTTTGAAATCCCCCTGAGGTGAGATGTAATCTCCTTTCCCAGGCAGACCCTGGACAGCTGGGTGCTGTAACATCACCACTGGTGTGGATACAGAAAGACGACACAGTCCCAGAGAAATCCCCGGAGCCTGACAACAGGAAGCCGTGTTAGTGACCGTGTTTAGCAGAAAGACGACACAGTCCCAGAGAAATCCCCGGAGCCTGACAACAGGAAGCAGTGTTAGTGGCCGAGTTTAGCAGAAAGACGACACAGTCCCAGAGAAATCCCCGGAGCCTGACAACAGGAAGCAGTGTTAGTGACCGAGTTTAGCAGAAAGACGACACAGTCCCAGAGAAATCCCCGGAGCCTGACAACAGGAAGCCGTGTTAGTGGCCGAGTTTAGCAGAAAGACGACACAGTCCCAGAGAAATCCCCGGAGCCTGACAACAGGAAGCCGTGTTAGTAGCCGAGTTTAGCAGAAAGACGACACAGTCCCGGAGAAATCCCCGGAGCCTGACAACAGGAAGCCGTGTTAGTGACCGTGTTTAGCAGAAAGACGACACAGTCCCAGAGAAATCCCCGGAGCCTGACAACAGGAAGCCGTGTTAGTGACCGTGTTTAGCAGAAAGACGACACAGTCCCAGAGAAATCCCCGGAGCCTGACAACAGGAAGCCGTGTTAGTGGCCGAGTTTAGCAGAAAGACGACACAGTCCCAGAGAAATCCCCGGAGCGTGACAACAGGAAGCCGCGTTAGTGACCGAGTTTAGCAGAAAGACGACACGGGTCTCAACTGACCTTAATGAGCCTGGTGGCTCTGATGAAGTTGATGGCGTACTCGCTGTGTTCCTCCATGCCCGTGCCGATGGTCAGGATGTTGGGGTCAAAGATGATGTCGTTGGGGTCAAAGCCCACTTGAGTTACCAGGAGGCGATAGGCTCTGCTGCAGATGTCGACCTTGCGCTCTGTCTCGGTAGCCTGTAGGAAACCGGAGAAGACAGCTGTTTCAAGGCCTTGAGTGTTTTTTATTGGGCAAGGCAGCTCTAACCAACATCTCCAATCTCGTCTCATTGATTGGGCTCCATGTTAACTGACTCTTGACTCCAATTAGCTTTTGGAGAAGTCATTAGCCTAAGGGGTTTCACATACTTTTCCCAACCTACACTGTGAATGTTTAAATTATGTATTCAATATAGACGAGAAAAATACAAGAATTAGTGTGTTATTAATTTAAGCACACTGTGTTTGTCTACTGTTGTGACTTAGATGAAGATCAGATCAAATTTGATGACCAATTAACACATAAATCCAGGTAATCCAGGTAATCCAGGTAATTCAGGTAATTCCGAAGGGTTCACATACTTTTCCTTGCCGCTGTATATTCCTCTCCTTTCCAGAAGGCCATAACCACCACGGCAGCCCCGTATGTCAGTCTCACCTGACCCTCCTCGTCGAAGGCTATAACCACCACGGCAGCCCCGTATGTCAGTCTCACCTGACCCTCCTCGTTGAAGGCCATAACCACCACGGCAGCCCCGTATGTCAGTCTCACCTGACCCTCCTCGTTGAAGGCCATAACCACCACGGCAGCCCCGTCTGTCAGTCTCACCTGACCCTCCTCGTTGAAGGCCATAACCACCACGGCAGCCCCGTCTGACAGTCTCACCTGACCCTCCTCGTTGAAGGCCATAACCACCACGGCAGCCCCGTCTGACAGTCTCACCTGACCCTCCTCGTTGAAGGCCATAACCACCACGGCAGCCCCGTCTGTCAGTCTCACCTGACCCTCCTCGTTGAAGGCCATAACCACCACGGCAGCCCCGTGGCGTCTGACAGTCTCACCTGACCCTCCTCGTTGAAGGCCATAACCACCACGGCAGCCCCGTCTGACAGTCTCACCTGACCCTCCTCGTTGAAGGCCATAACCACCACGGCAGCCCCGTGGCGTCTGACAGTCTCACCTGACCCTCCTCGTCGAAGGCCATAACCACCACGGCAGCCCCGTGGCGTCTGACAGTCTCACCTGACCCTCCTCGTCGAAGGCCATAACCACCACGGCAGCCCCGTCTGACAGCCTCACCTGACCCTCCTCGTTGAAGGCCATAACCACCACGGCAGCCCCGTGGCGTCTGACAGTCTCACCTGACCCTCCTCGTTGAAGGCCATAACCACCACGGCAGCCCCGTGGCGTCTGACAGTCTCACCTGACCCTCCTCGTCGAAGGCCATAACCACCACGGCAGCCCCGTAGCGTCTGACAGTCTCACCTGACCCTCCTCGTTGAAGGCCATAACCACCACGGCAGCCCCGTCTGACAGTCTCACCTGACCCTCCTCGTTGAAGGCCATAACCACCACGGCAGCCCCGTGGCGTCTGACAGTCTCACCTGACCCTCCTCGTCGAAGGCCATAACCACCACGGCAGCCCCGTCTGACAGCCTCACCTGACCCCCCTCGTTGAAGGCCATAACCACCACGGCAGCCCCGTGGCGTCTGACAGTCTCACCTGACCCTCCTCGTTGAAGGCCATAACCACCACGGCAGCCCCGTCTGACAGCCTCACCTGACCCCCCTCGTTGAAGGCCATAACCACCACGGCAGCCCCGTGGCGTCTGACAGTCTCACCTGACCCTCCTCGTTGAAGGCCATAACCACCACGGCAGCCCCGTCTGACAGTCTCACCTGACCCTCCTCGTTGAAGGCCATAACCACCACGGCAGCCCCGTGGCGTCTGACAGTCTCACCTGACCCTCCTCGTCGAAGGCCATAACCACCACGGCAGCCCCGTCTGACAGTCTCACCTGACCCTCCTCGTCGAAGGCCATAACCACCACGGCAGCCCCGTCTGACAGTCTCACCTGACCCTCCTCGTTGAAGGCCATAACCACCACGGCAGCCCCGTCTGTCAGTCTCACCTGACCCTCCTCGTTGAAGGCCATAACCACCACGGCAGCCCCGTCTGTCAGTCTCACCTGACCCTCCTCGTTGAAGGCCATAACCACCACGGCAGCCCCGTATGTCAGTCTCACCTGACCCTCCTCGTTGAAGGCCATAACCACCACGGCAGCCCCGTCTGTCAGTCTCACCTGACCCTCCTCGTTGAAGGCCATCACCACCACGGCAGCCCCGTCTGACAGTCTCACCTGACCCTCCTCGTTGAAGGCCATAACCACCACGGCAGCCCCGTCTGACAGTCTCACCTGACCCTCCTCGTCGAAGGCCATCACCACCACGGCAGCCCCGTAGCGTCTGACAGTCGTAGCCCTCTGGAGAAACTCCTCTTCTCCTTCCTTCAGACTGATGCTGTTCACGATACACTTCCCCTGACAACACTTCAGCCCCGCCTTGATCACCTCGAAGTTCGACGAGTCTATACACAGAGGTACCTAGGAGAGGAGAGAGAGAGAGAGAGGAGGACACCTGGAAGTTAGACGAGTCTATACACGGAGGTACCTAAGGAGAGGAGAGAGAGAGGAGAGAGAGAGAGAGAGAGAGAGAGAGAGGACACCTGGAAGTTCGACGAGTCTATACGCAGAGGTACCTAGGAGAGAAGAGAGAGAGGACACCTGGAAGTTAGACGAGTCTATACGCAGAGGTACCTAGGAGAGAAGAGAGAGAGGACACCTGGAAGTTAGACGAGTCTATACGCAGAGGTACCTAGGAGAGAAGAGAGAGAGGACACCTGGAAGTTAGACGAGTCTATACGCAGAGGTACCTAGGAGAGAAGAGAGAGAGGACACCTGGAAGTTAGACGAGTCTATACACAGAGGTACCTAGGAGAGGAGAGAGAGGAGGATGATACAGAGGACAACTAGGAGAGGAGAGAAAGAGAGAGAGGGGACACCTGGAAGTTAGACGAGTCTATACACAGAGGTACCTAGGAGAGAAGAGAGAGAGAGGACACCTGGAAGTTAGACGAGTCTATACACAGAGGTACCTAGGAGAGAAGAGAGAGAGAGGACACCTGGAAGTTAGAAGAGTCTATACACAGAGGTACCTAGGAGAGAAGAGAGAGAGAGGACACCTGGAAGTTAGACGAGTCTATACACAGAGGTACCTAGGAGAGAAGAGAGAGAGAGGACACCTGGAAGTTAGAAGAGTCTATACACAGAGGTACCTAGGAGAGAAGAGAGAGAGGACACCTGGAAGTTAGAAGAGTCTATACACAGAGGTACCTAGGAGAGGAGAGAGAGAGGACACCTGGAAGTTAGAAGAGTCTATACACAGAGGTACCTAGGAGAGAAGAGAGAGAGAGGACACCTGGAAGTTAGACGAGTCTATACACAGAGGTACCTAGGAGAGAAGAGAGAGAGGACACCTGGAAGTTAGAAGAGTCTATACACAGAGGTACCTAGGAGAGGAGAGAGAGAGGACACCTGGAAGTTAGAAGAGTCTATACACAGAGGTACCTAGGAGAGGAGAGAGAGAGAGGACACCTGGAAGTTAGACGAGTCTATACACAGAGGTACCTAGGAGAGGAGAGAGAGAGGACACCTGGAAGTTAGAAGAGTCTATACACAGAGGTACCTAGGAGAGGAGAGAGAGAGGACACCTGGAAGTTAGAAGAGTCTATACACAGAGGTACCTAGGAGAGGAGAGAGAGAGAGGACACCTGGAAGTTAGAAGAGTCTATACACAGAGGTACCTAGGAGAGGAGAGAGAGGAGGATTAAGAGGACAACGAGGAGAGGAGAGAGAGGAGGATAAAGAGGACAACGAGGAGAGCTGGGTAAGTGACCTTCAGCTTCAGTAAAGGCCTAAAGGACTTATTCTATAGATGAACTCTGTTCTTACAGTGTTTTCCTGCATCTCCAGGCCCTTCAACAACGTGGTTCAGCTTCCTGTAGCTCAGTACATAGTAACATTACCTCTCTGATACAGTATCACAGGAAGTGGTTTAGAAACACGGTTGAACGTCGGGAAGCATTCAACAGTACGCAGGTATCTTATCTTTTTTAAATGTCCAGTTGATTCTTACCCTGGCGATGTCAGGCTCGGAGGATATGAGACAGCAGAACCGGGCCATGGCGGCAGGACCCTCCAACATCCCCTCGTCCATGTTGATGTCCAACACCTGGGCTCCCATCTCCACCTGGGTCTTGGCTATGCTCAACGCCTCCTGGAGACAGACAGGGACCGGTTCACAGACAGGGACACAGACAGGGACCGGTTCACAGACAGGGACCGGTTCACAGACAGGGACACAGACACAGACAGGGACCGGTTCACAGACAGGGACACAGACAGTGACCGGTTCACAGACGGGGACACAGACAGGGGCACAGACAGGGGCACAGACAGGGGCACAGACAGGGACACAGACAGGGACACAGACAGAGGCCGGTTCACAGACAGGGACACAGACAGGGACCGGTTCACAGACAGGGACACAGACAGGGACACAGACAGGGACAGACAGGGACCGGTTCACAGACGGGGGCACAGACAGGGGCACAGACAGGGGCACAGACAGGGACACAGACAAGGACACAGACAGGGACACAGACAGGGACCGGTTCACATACAGGGACACAGACAGGGACCGGTTCACAGACAGGGACACAGACAGGGACCGGTTCATAGACACAGACAGGGACACAGACACAGACAGGGACCGGTTCACAGACACAGACACAGACAGGGACACAGACAGGGACCGGTTCACAGACAGGGACACAGACAGGGACCGGTTCACAGACAGGGACACAGACAGGGACCGGTTCACAGACACAGACACAGACAGGGGCACAGACAGGGACCGGTTCACAGACAGGGACACAGACAGGGACAGGGGCCGGTTCACAGACAGGGACACAGACAGGGACCGGTTCACAGACAGGGACACAGACAGGGACACAGACAGGGACACAGACAGGGACACAGACAGGGGCCGGTTCACAGACAGGGACCAGACAGGGACAGGGGCCGGTTCACAGACAGGGACATAGACAGGGACCGGTTCACAGACAGGGACCGGTTCACAGACAGGGACACAGACAGGGACAGGGGCCGGTTCACAGACAGGGACATAGACAGGGACCGGTTCACAGACAGGGACCGGTTCACAGACAGGGACACAGACAGGGACAGGGGCCGGTTCACAGACAGGGACACAGACAGGGACCGGTTCACAGACAGGGACACAGACAGGGACAGGGGCCGGTTCACAGACAGGGACACAGACAAGGACACAGACAGGGGCCGGTTCACAGACAAGGACACAGACAGGGGCCGGTTCACAGACAGGGACACAGACAGGGACCGGTTCACAGACACAGACACAGACAGGGACACAGACAGGGACACAGACAGGGACCGGTTCACAGACAGGGACACAGACAGGGACCGGTTCACAGACACAGACACAGACGGGGACACAGACAGGGGCACAGACAGGGACACAGACAGGGACACAGACAAGGACACAGACAGGGGCCGGTTCACAGACAGGGACACAGACAGGGACCGGTTCACAGACAGGGACACAGACAGGGACAGGGGCCGGTTCACAGACAGGGACACAGACAGGGACCGGTTCACAGACAGGGACACAGACAGGGACCGGGGACCGGTTCACAACTACCTCGTAGTTTCCCGACATGATCAGCTTGGCGAACTTCCTTGATCCAGCCACGTTGCACCGCTCGCCGATGTTGACGAAATTAGTGTACGGACCGATCCTGAATGGCTCCAGACCTGTGACACAAAACATACATGCTCAAGCTGTGGAGAAAAGCTTGTCTGTGGTTGGCTGAGACTATTCATCAGTGCTACCGTGACTGAGAAGGTAAATCTCAGAGCAGATCTACTGTAGATTCAGGTCCTCCCGGTCTACGCCATTATATTATCATGATTATCTTTAAAAATAAAAAAAGGCAGAACTGATCCTAGATCAGCACGTCTACTCTGCAAGGCTTTATATAAAATACCAGCCCTGGAACGGCCTGGACGGACACAGAGCTCATCTAGACTCTAGTCGTTCTACCTGCGAGTAGCATGTAGTCCTGAAAGACGTCAGTAGGGGGCACTCTGGGATGGCAGTGCTTCACTTTCTCAGCAATGGCCCTGAACACACAGAGAGAGATGTATATTAGTTTCACATCTATCAGTCCTATATCTATAGACAGTATATCAGTCCTGTATCTATAGACAGCAGTATAGACAGTATATCAGTCCTATATCTATAGACAACATATCAGTCATATATCTATAGACAATATATCAGTCCTATATCTATAGACAGTATATCAGTCCTATATCTATAGACAGTATATCAGTCCTATATCTATAGACAGCAGTATAGACAGTATATCAGTCCTATATCTATAGACAGTAGTATAGACAGTATATCAGTCCTATATCTATAGACAATATATCAGGTCTATATCTATAGACAGTATATCAGTCCTATATCTATAGACAGTATATCAGTCCTATATCTATAGACAGTATATCAGTCCTATATCTATAGACAGTATATCAGTCCTATATCTATAGACAGTATATCAGTCCTATATCTATAGACAGTATATCAGTCCTATATCTATAGACAATATATCAGGTCTATATCTATAGACAATATATCAGGTCTATATCTATAGACAGTATATCAGTCCTATATCTATAGACAGTATATCAGTCCTATATCTATAGACAGTATATCAGTCCTATATCTATAGACAGTATATCAGTCCTATATCTATAGACAATATATCAGGTCTATATCTATAGACAATATATCAGTCCTATATCTATAGACAGTATATCAGTCCTATATCTATAGACAGTATATCAGTCCTATATCTATAGACAGTATATCAGTGCTATATCTATAGACAATATATCAGTCCTATATCTATAGACAGTATATCAGTCCTATATCTATAGACAGTATATCAGTCCTATATCTATAGACAGTATATCAGTCCTATATCTATAGACAGTATATCAGTCCTATATCTATAGACAGTATATCAGTCCTATATCTATAGACAATATATCAGTCCTATATCTATACACAATATATCAGTCCTATATCTATAGACAATATATCAGTCCTATATCTATAGACAGTATATCAGTCCTATATCTATAGACAATATATCAGTCCTATATCTATAGACAGTATATCAGTCCTATATCTATAGACAATATATCAGTCCTATATCTATAGACAATATATCAGTCCTATATCTATAGACAACATATCAGTCATATATCTATAGACAGTATATCAGTCATATATCTATAGACAGTATATCAGTCATATATCTATAGACAACATATCAGTCATATATCTATAGACAATATATCAGTCCTATATCTATAGACAACATATCAGTCATATATCTATAGACAGTATATCAGTCCTATATCTATAGACAACATATCAGTCATATATCTATAGACAATATATCAGTCCTATATCTATAGACAGTATATCAGTCCTATATCTATAGACAATATATCAGTCCTATATCTATAGACAGTATATCAGTCCTATATCTATAGACAACATATCAGTCATATATCTATAGACAATATATCAGTCCTATATCTATAGACAATATATCAGTCCTATATCTATAGACAACATATCAGTCCTATACCTATAGACAACATATCAGTCATATATCTATAGACAATATATCAGTCCTATATCTATAGACAATATATCAGTCCTATATCTATAGACAGTATATCAGTCCTATATCTATAGACAGTATATCAGTCCTATATCTATAGACAATATATCAGTCCTATATCTATAGACAATATATCAGTCCTATATCTATAGACAGTATATCAGTCCTATATCTATAGACAGTATATCAGTCCTATATCTATAGACAGCAGTATAGACAGTATATCAGTCCTATATCGCTGGACAGTAGCTAGTGTCAGAGGACAGAGCAGACGACAGGTCACCTGATGTGTGCAGGAGTCGTTCCACAGCATCCACCAACCAGATTCACCAGACCATCTGTAGCAAAGTCCTACACAAATCAAATAAGAGACAGTCAGTGTGTATAGAAACTGTAATAATACAATGACTATGAGGTCAAAGGTCAGACTGTCAGCTTTACTTTGAGGGTATTTTCATCCATATCGGGTGAACCGTTTAGAAATTACAGCCCTTTATGTACATAGTCCCCCCCCCCCCCCATTTTAGGGGACCAAAAGTATTGGGACAAATTCACTGTGTATTAAAGTAGTTAAACGTTTAGTATTTGGTCCCATAAACCAGGCACACAATCATTACATCAAGCTTGTGACTCTATAAACGTGCTGGATGTATCGCCTGTTTGTTTTGGTTGTTTTTCAGATTGTTTTGGTTGCCCAATAGAAACAAATGGTAAATCATGTATAGTGTCATTTTGAATTCACTTTTATTTTATTGTTATTTTTTATTTATTTATATTGTTATATTTTATTGTTATTTATTATTATTTATTTTATTGTGAATGAGAATAGCATATGTTTCGTAACACTTCTACACTAATGTGGACGCTACCATGGTTACGGATAATCCTGAATGAATCATGAATGATAATGAGTTGAGAAAGTTACAGACACACATCATACCTCCTAAAACATGCTAACCTCTCACCATTACAATAACAGGGGAGGTTAGCATTTTATATCATACCCCCCTAAAACATGCTAACCTCTCACCATTACAATAACAGGGGAGGTTAGCATTTTATATCATACCCCCCTAAAACATGCTAACCTCTCACCATTACAATAACAGGGGAGGTTAGCATTTTATATCATACCCCCCTAAAACATGCTAACCTCTCACCATTACAATAACAGGGGAGGTTAGCATTTTATATCATACCCCCTAAAACATGCTAACCTCTCACCATTACAATAACAGGGGAGGTTAGCATTTTATATCATACCCCCTAAAACATGCTAACCTCTCACCATTACAATAACAGGGGAGGTTAGCATTTTATATCATACCCCCCTAAAACATGCTAACCTCTCACCATTACAATAACAGGGGAGGTTAGCATTTTATATCATACCTCCTAAAACATGCTAACCTCTCACCATTACAATAACAGGGGAGGTTAGCATTTTATATCATAACCCCTAAAACATGCTAACCTCTCACCATTACAATAACAGGGGAGGTTAGCATTTTGGAGTGGAATGATATTTATTCACTTGTCTGAATCAAATCGATAGATCATTCATTGGGTAGACCAGCTATAAATCAATAAATTGACCTTTAAATGTGAGGCTGTCAACTCCGGGGTCTCATCGTATCCACCGAACGTATTGGGCAGACCTGAAACAAGCAGAGGGTGTGAAAACGGCAGATCGTTGGTTGTGAGCACACAAAGTAACGGTGAGCTAGCTAGAGGTGAGTGGGGACGGATGGGTGCTGGTTACCTGCATTGGGGTAGCATAAGACGTGAGCCGTGGTGCATTTCCCAATAGCCTGAATAAAAGGCCTCATCTCAGTGGCTCCTAAGGCACAGTTAAGACCAATACTGGAAGAGAGGAACACACTGTATATCAGCCTATTGAGGCCCAGTCTGATGAGGTCAGATTAACACACAGTAACATTGTATATCAGCCTATTGAGGCCCAGTCTGATGAGGTCAGATATCAGCCTATTGAGGCCCAGTCTGATGAGGTCAGATATCAGCCTATTGAGGCCCAGTCTGATGAGGTCAGAATAACACAGTAACACATTGTATATCAACCTATTGAGGCCCAGTCTGATGAGGTCAGAATAACACAGTAACATTGTATATCAGCCTATTGAGGCCCAGTCTGATGAGGTCAGATGTTGTAGATTCCATTAATCTCTCCAGCAGATCTGAAGTTTGAAGTTTATTTGAATATAAAACTTGAGGACAAACCTGTGGAAGTCAACAACAACAACAACAACAACAACAAGGTAGTATGGAAGTCCTGAAGCTTGATGTAATGACTCACCAGAGGGGTTTGGCATGGGACACACTGATGACGAAGGCCTCTCCTGTCTGTCCTGAGAGAGTTCGACCACTCCTGTCCACGATGGTGCCTGATATCTAGAAACACAATCAATCTGTCCTGAGAGAGTACGACCACTCCTGTCTACGATGGTGCCTGATATCTAGAAACACAATCAATCTGTCCTGAGAGAGTACGACCACTCCTGTCCACGATGGTGCCTGATATCTAGAAACACAATCAATCTGTCCTGAGAGAGTACGACCACTCCTGTCCACGATGGTGCCTGATATCTAGAAACACAATCAATCTGTCCTGAGAGAGTACGACCACTCCTGTCCACGATGGTGCCTGATATCTAGAAACACAATCAATCTGTCCTGAGAGAGTACGACCACTCCTGTCTACGATGGTGCCTGATATCTAGAAACACAATCAATCTGTCCTGAGAGAGTACGACCACTCCTGTCCACGATGGTGCCTGATATCTAGAAACACAATCAATCTGTCCTGAGAGAGTACGACCACTCCTGTCTACGATGGTGCCTGATATCTAGAAACACAATCAATCTGTCCTGAGAGAGTACGACCAGTCCTGTCCACGATGGTGCCTGATATCTAGAAACACAATCAATCTGTCCTGAGAGAGTACGACCACTCCTGTCCACGATGGTGCCTGATATCTAGAAACACAATCAATCTGTCCTGAGAGAGTACGACCACTCCTGTCCACGATGGTGCCTGATATCTAGAAACACAATCAATCAATCTGTCCTGAGAGAGTACGACCACTCCTGTCCACGATGGTGCCTGATATCTAGAAACACAATCAATCTGTCCTGAGAGAGTACGACCACTCCTGTCCACGATGGTGCCTGATATCTAGAAACACAATCAATCTGTCCTGAGAGAGTACGACCACTCATGTCTAGGATGGTGCCTGATATCTATAAACACAATCAATCTGTCCTGAGAGAGTACGACCACTCCTGTCCACGATGGTGCCTGATATCTAGAAACTAAATCAATAAGTCCTGAGAGAGTTCGACCACTCCTGTCTAGGACTGTGGCGGTCATACAATTTTGTCGGACGGTAATTGTCAAGCAAATGAACGCCGGTCTCGCGTTAATTGACCGTTAATTAACTAACATGTTTAGCGCCTCAGGGCTTCCACACATACAAGCTGCTGATGTGCACCTTTTGGAGAAAAAAAAGTTAATTCAATGCATTTAATACAGCCTACACCGTCACAATCAAATCCATTATTTTGTGACATGGCCTATAAACCTGGGAATGTCTTAGAAATCTGAAAGATAATGGCCGTATGATGCAAACCTACACTGAACAAATATATAAAACGCAACATGTGAAGTGTTGGTCCCATGTTTCAGCAACATGTAAAGTGTTGGTCCCATGTTTCAGCAACATGTAAAGTGTTGGTCCCGTGTTTCAGCAACATGTAAAGTGTTGGTCCCATGTTTCAGCAACATGTAAAGTGTTGGTCCCATGTTTCAGCAACATGTAAAGTGTTGGTCCCGTGTTTCAGCAACATGTAAAGTGTTGGTCCCATGTTTCAGCAACATGTAAAGTGTTGGTCCCCTGTTTCAGCAACATGTAAAGTGTTGGTCCCATGTTTCAGCAACATGTAAAGTGTTGGTCCCATGTTTCAGCAACATGTAAAGTGTTGGTCCCGTGTTTCAGCAACATGTAAAGTGTTGGTCCCATGTTTCAGCAACATGTAAAGTGTTGGTCCCATGTTTCAGCAACATGTAAAGTGTTGGTCCCATGTTTCAGCAACATGTAAAGTGTTGGTCCCATGTTTCAGCAACATGTAAAGTGTTGGTCCCGTGTTTCAGCAACATGTAAAGTGTTGGTCCCATGTTTCATGAGCTGAAATACAAAGATCCCACAATTCCCAGTTCTTCCCATGTTGCGTTTATTTTTTTGTTCAGTGTATTTTAATGATTTGGGAAAAGGAGCTCTGATCCTGACGCTTCCCGCGGAGACAGGGAGACAATTGGATTGCGTCTCCGCTTGTGTGGTCAAGCAAGTTAGGGAGACATCTAAATCAATGGAAGAATGAATAGAAATGACCGAATTAAAAGTGAATTGAGAGAGAGAAAAGGCTACAACGACCAAAGCCAACATGTAGGCTGCTGTTTAGGATATAATCTGAATGGAGTTAGAAGCACAGTAACGTTATGGCTAGCCTCAATTAGCCTCGTAGCTAACTGTAGGACGGTGAGAAGCACAGTAGCGTTATGGCTAGCCTCAATTAGCCTCGTTAGCTAACTGTAGGATGGTGAGAAGCACATTAACGTTATGGCTAGCAGCCTCAATTAGCCTCGTTAGCTAACTGTAGGACAGTGAGAAGCACAGTAGCGTTATGGCTAGCCTCAATTAGCCTCGTTAGCTAACTGTAGGATGGTGAGAAGCACATTAACGTTATGGCTAGCCTCAATTAGCCTCGTTAGCTAACTGTAGGACGGTGAGAAGCACAGTAACGTTATGGCTAGCCTCAATTAGCCTCGTTAGCTAACTGTAGGACGGTGAGAAACACAGTAACGTTAACGTTATGGCTAGCAGCCTCAATTATCCTCGTTAGCTAACTGTAGGACGGTGAGAAGCACAGTAACGTTATGGCTAGCAGCCTCAATTAGCCTCGTTAGCTAACTGTAGGACGGTGAGAAGCACAGTAACGTTATGGCTAGCAGCCTCAATTAGCCTCGTTAGCTAGCTTCTCTCAGTTTGATGCCGTCAAGACAGGTACCATGTAATCAGACGGGATGATAAACGACGAGCAAGAAGTCAGTCTAGCGCGAGATCACAGTGGTTGTTGACAGTGGTAATTTAACTCAGAAATATACTGGCAAGACACTGACAACAGACAGAATTCATACTTACAAATATAGGTCTGGGTTCGTAGCTCTCTTCAAACAGTTTGTCGATAGCAAACAGTGCTGCCTTTATGACGAGATGAAAAAAATAAAAAAAATCGATACATTGATTATGATCAATTGTATGGAATCGTATGAAAAACTAGAATCACATTGATAGAAACTAGATGACAGTCAGTGATGAAGACAGTCAGTGATGAAGACAGTCAGGGATGATGACAGCGAGTGAAGAAGAGAAACTAGATAACAGTCAGTGATGAAGACAGTCAGTGATGAAGACAGTCAGTGATGAAGACAGCGAGTGAAGAAGAGAAACTAGATGACAGTCAGGGATGAAGACAGCAAGTGAAGAAGGTGTACCTTGGCGTTGGCCGTGTCAAAGATGGTCTCCACCATGATAATATCCGCTCCTCCATCCAACAGACCCCGGACCTGCTCAGCGTAGGCCTCAGCCAGCTCATCAAAGGCTGAGGGGGGAAGACACACAACCACTCAGCACGGTAGCACCATCAGAGAGAGTAATGTCAACTCTGGAGGTTACCAATGGTTTATCAAGAGTCGCCTGAGAGGCCTTTATAGACCCGATAGGGTAACAGATACATAGTGTAGGTCTGAGAGGGTAACAGATACATAGTGTAGGTCTGAGAGGCCTTATAGACCCTGATAGGGTAACAGATACATAGTGTAGGTCTGAGAAGGTAACAGATACATAGTGTAGGTCTGAGAGGGTAACAGATACATAGTGTAGGTCTGAGAGGGTAACAGATACATAGTGTAGGTCTGAGAGGGTAACAGATACATCGTGTAGGTCTGAGATTCCTTATAGACCCTGATAGGGTAACAGATACATAGTGTAGATCTGAGAGGGTAACAGATACATAGTGTAGGTCTGAGATTCCTTATAGACCCTGATAGGGTAACAGATACATAGTGTAGGTCTGATAGGATAACAGATACATAGTGTAGGTCTGAGAGGGTAACAGATACATAGTGTAGGTCTGAGAGGGTAACAGATGCATAGTGTAGGTCTGAGAGGCCTTATAGACCCTGATAGGGTAACAGATACATAGTGTAGGTCTGAGAGGGTAACAGATACATAGTGTAGGTCTGAGAGGGTAACAGATACATAGTGTAGGTCTGAGAAGGTAACAGATACATAGTGTAGGTCTGAGAGGCCTTATAGACCCTGATAGGATAACAGTTAAGACAGCTATATAGCGCAGGTCTGTAGTGACATGTCACCACTGTAAGGGGCTCTGAAAACACCTGCCATTCTGCCACTTTGCAGTGACATCAGTAGAAAGACAAGGAATAAGCATAAAACAACAAGCTGTTCTCTTACTGACGTTCCTGAAGTCTGGTCTTTCCACTGAGGGAGACACAGACAGGGTTTTATTGGTGGGGCCCACGGCGCCCGCCACGTATCTCTTACAACCTGGAAATAAAAAAACAACGGAAATACACATCTATTACACACAATGTTGTCATTACAAACACGGAAATACACATCTATTACACACAATGTTGTCATTACAAACACGGAAATACACATCTATTACACACAATGTTGTCAATGTCAAATAGGGGTTGTTTTCGTCCTCCAATAATGATACTTTATCTTTATCAGCTGACCTGTCTGGTTGGTGATGTCATCTGCTGCTTTCCTGGCTATTTCTGCTGACACCTTGTTCATACGATAAGCCTGGGAAAACATCAAGGAGTTAAACAACCCTCTGCTGATACCTTGTTCATACGACAGGCCTGGGAAAACATCCTCTGCTGATACCTTGTTCATACGACAGGCCTGGGAAAACATCCTCTGCTGATACCTTGTTCATACGACAGGCCTGGGAAAACATCCTCTGCTGATACCTTGTTCATACGACAGGCCTGGGAAATTAAACAACCCTCTGTTGATACCTTATTCATACGACAGGCCTGAGAAAACATCAGGGGTTCAAACAACCTGAATGAGTGAGTGAGACACTTATTGTGTCAAGTCACCTTTTAGGAACTGTCCCGAGAATTTTTATGTAGGTTGGATCTCGTCAGCGTTTCTGTCGTGCACCAGTTCGCCACCGGCCTGTAAAGAACCCTCAGAAAGGGGCCAGGTCTTTAATCTACAGATATTTCATCCGCCCGTGCACGGTTTCGGTGTCTCCATGGAACGACCGAAAAAGATATTGAGATCCGGCTCGAAGGACCAAACTGTCACGAGAATTTTCAATCCCAATGATAATAACTAACACTTATTTAAACTTTGACCAATCCCCGAGGTTTGTAAGACCCTGGGTTTAATAATAATTAGGCAAAGACTCCGCTTAATGCAAAAAAATCCGTAATGTTCTGAAATCAAAAATGCAAACGCAGTCTTTATAACACACACCTTGCTCAGACAGTCTGTGTTTTTCCACTACACAGACACATTGTTTCTTTAATCTGCAACATGTTTCATAATGTTTCTGCAAGCCTAACAGTTTCTCCACTCCACGGGTGGAGACAGAATGTCCTGTAAGGAACGCGGTAGTCCAGCTTGGCTGTCGATAGCTCCTCTTATCATTTGTTTCACACTTGCATCCTGCTTACATACTAAAAAGGAGCAAAAGGTCCTTATTCTAACTCTGACTAAAACTACACACATCATCAGATTATAGATTTATGATTCTAATACATTTCATACAATTATATGGTTTCAGGGTGGAATATTTTAGTCATTATCTTTAAACATTCCATTATCAGGAACCTATCTGACTACATGTGATCTGATGTTGTGATAACAGCTTTTGATTGGTGATCTGATATTGCGATAACAGCTTTTGATTGGTGATCTGATATTGTGATAACAGCTTCTGATTGGTGATCTGATGTTGCGATACAGCTTCTGATTGGTGATCAGAGTGTTATTCTACAGACCGCCCCACTGACCCCGTTCTCTTACCAAGTGTCCCAGTCCGTAGTCGGCCTGGGCGATACAGGTGCTACTGAAAGTGTTGGTCTCAATGATGTCTGCCCCAGCCAGCAGGTATTCCTATAGGAACAAACACAAGAGAGGAACGTCAATGATGTCTGCCCCGGCCAGCAGGTATTCCTATAGGAACAAACACAAGAGAGGAACGTCAATGATGTCTGCCCCAGCAGGTATTCCTATAGGAACAAACACAAGAGAGGAATGTCAATGCTTATTCACGCAGCAGGGTTTCACCAAACAAAAAGGGGTCATCTCATCCTGTCCGTCCGTCTCTCTCTCCCACAAAAAGACCGGAAATACGTCTCAATAACAGATCAACAATTCTAGGTGCAGGTTAATTATTACTAGGGCGTAAACAGACAGGTGCATTTTATTTGACCTTAATTTAACGAAGCAAGTCGGTTAAGAACAAATTCATATTTGTTCATATATGTCGTTCTGCCCCTGAACAGGCAGTTAACCCACTGTTCCCAGGCCGTCATTGAAAATAAGAATTTGTTCTTAACTGACTTGCCTAGTTAAATAAAGGTGAAATAAAAAAAAAATGTACAATGACGGCCTAGGAACAGTGGGTTAACTGCCTTGTTCAGGGGCAGAACGACAGATTTGTACCTTGTCAGCTCGGGGATTTGAACTTGCAACCTTTCGATGTGTTGCTGTCCTGGATAACGTGAACCACTCTTTAACTCCACTGACCGGACCTTGTGAATGTTGTAGATGACATCACCGTACCTCGTGTATGTTGTAGATGACATCACCGTACCTTGTGTATATTGTAGATGACATCACCGTACCTTGTGTATACTGTAGATGACATCACCGTACCTTGTGTATGTTGTAGATGACATCACCGTACCTTGTGTATACTGTAGATGACATCACCGTACCTTGTGTATATTGTAGATGACATCACCGTACCTTGTGTATACTGTAGATGACATCACCGTACCTTGTGTATATTGTAGATGACATCACCGTACCTTGTGTATACTGTAGATGACATCACCGTACCGTGTGTATACTGTAGATGACATCACCGTACCTTGTGTATACTGTAGATGACATCACCGTACCTTGTGTATGTTGTAGATGACATCACCGTACCTTGTGTATACTGTAGATGACATCACCGTACCTTGTGTATACTGTAGATGACATCACCGTACCTTGTGTATGTTGTAGATGACATCACCGTACCGTGTGTATACTGTAGATGACATCACCGTACCTTGTGTATATTGTAGATGACATCACCGTACCTTGTGCATACTGTAGATGACATCACCGTACCTTGTGTATACTGTAGATGACATCACCGTACCCTGTGTATACTGTAGATGACATCACCGTACCTTGTGTATACTGTAGATGACATCACCGTACCTTGTGTATACTGTAGATGACATCACCGTACCTTGTGTATACTGTAGATGACATCACCGTACCGTGTGTATACTGTAGATGACATCACCGTACCTTGTGTATACTGTAGATGACATCACCGTACCTTGTGTATATTGTAGATGACATCACCGTACCTTGTGTATACTGTAGATGACATCACCGTACCTTGTGTATATTGTAGATGACATCACCGTACCTTGTGTATACTGTAGATGACATCACCGTACCTTGTGTATACTGTAGATGACATCACCGTACCTTGTGTATGTTGTAGATGACATCACCGTACCTTGTGTATACTGTAGATGACATCACCGTACCTTGTGTATATTGTAGATGACATCACCGTACCTTGTGTATACTGTAGATGACATCACCGTACCTTGTGTATACTGTAGATGACATCACCGTACCTTGTGTATGTTGTAGATGACATCACCGTACCCTGTGTATACTGTAGATGACATCACCGTACCTTGTGTATGTTGTAGATGACATCACCGTACCTTGTGTATACTGTAGATGACATCACCGTACCTTGTGTATGTTGTAGATGACATCACCGTACCCTGTGTATACTGTAGATGACATCACCGTACCTTGTGTATGTTGTAGATGACATCACCGTACCTTGTGTATGTTGTAGATGACATCACCGTACCGTGTGTATACTGTAGATGACATCACCGTACCTTGTGTATACTGTAGATGACATCACCGTACCTTGTGTATACTGTAGATGACATCACCGTACCGTGTGTATACTGTAGATGACATCACCGTACCTTGTGTATACTGTAGATGACATCACCGTACCTTGTGTATACTGTAGATGACATCACCGTACCTTGTGTATATTGTAGATGACATCACCGTACCTTGTGTATACTGTAGATGACATCACCGTACCTTGTGTATACTGTAGATGACATCACCGTACCTTGTGTATACTGTAGATGACATCACCGTACCTTGTGTATGTTGTAGATGACATCACCGTACCTTGTGTATGTTGTAGATGACATCACCGTACCTTGTGTATGTTGTAGATGACATCACCGTACCTTGTGTATATTGTAGATGACATCACCGTACCTTGTGTATACTGTAGATGACATCACCATACCTTGTGTATGTTGTAGATGACATCACCGTACCTTGTGTATGTTGTAGATGACATCACCGTACCTTGTGTATACTGTAGATGACATCACCGTACCTTGTGTATACTGTAGATGACATCACCGTACCTTGTGTATACTGTAGATGACATCACCGTACCCTGTGTATACTGTAGATGACATCACCGTACCTTGTGTATATTGTAGATGACATCACCGTACCCTGTGTATATTGTAGATGACATCACCGTACCTTGTGTATACTGTAGATGACATCACCGTACCGTGTGTATACTGTAGATGACATCACCGTACCCTGTGTATACTGTAGATGACATCACCGTACCGTGTGTATACAGTAGATGACATCACCGTACCTTGTGTATATTGTAGATGACATCACCGTACCTTGTGTATATTGTAGATGACATCACCGTACCTTGTGTATATTGTAGATGACATCACCGTACCCTGTGTATACTGTAGATGACATCACCGTACCCTGTGTATACTGTAGATGACATCACCGTACCTTGTGTATATTGTAGATGACATCACCGTACCCTGTGTATACTGTAGATGACATCACCGTACCCTGTGTATACTGTAGATGACATCACCGTACCTTGTGTATACTGTAGATGACATCACCGTACCTTGTGTATACTGTAGATGACATCACCGTACCCTGTGTATATTGTAGATGACATCACCGTACCCTGTGTATATTGTAGATGACATCACCGTACCTTGTGTATACTGTAGATGACATCACCGTACCTTGTGTATACTGTAGATGACATCACCGTACCTTGTGTATACTGTAGATGACATCACCGTACCTTGTGTATGTTGTAGATGACATCACCGTACCTTGTGTATACTGTAGATGACATCACCGTACCTTGTGTATGTTGTAGATGACATCACCGTACCTTGTGTATACTGTAGATGACATCACCGTACCTTGTGCATGTTGTAGATGACATCACCGTACCTTGTGTATACTGTAGATGACATCACCGTACCTTGTGTATACTGTAGATGACATCACCGTACCTTGTGTATACTGTAGATGACATCACCGTACCTTGTGTATACTGTAGATGACATCACCGTACCTTGTGTATACTGTAGATGACATCACCGTACCTTGTGTATACTGTAGATGACATCACCGTACCTTGTGTATACTGTAGATGACATCACCGTACCTTGTGTATATTGTAGATGACATCACCGTACCTTGTGTATACTGTAGATGACATCACCGTACCTTGTGTATACTGTAGATGACATCACCGTACCTTGTGTATACTGTAGATGACATCACCGTACCTTGTGTATACTGTAGATGACATCACCGTACCTTGTGTATACTGTAGATGACATCACCGTACCTTGTGTATACTGTAGATGACATCACCGTACCTTGTGTATGTTGTAGATGACATCACCGTACCTTGTGTATATTGTAGATGACATCACCGTACCTTGTGTATGTTGTAGATGACATCACCGTACCTTGTGTATGTTGTAGATGACATCACCGTACCTTGTGTATATTGTAGATGACATCACCGTACCTTGTGTATACTGTAGATGACATCACCGTACCTTGTGTATACTGTAGATGACATCACCGTACCTTGTGTATGTTGTAGATGACATCACCGTACCTTGTGTATACTGTAGATGACATCACCGTACCTTGTGTATACTGTAGATGACATCACCGTACCTTGTGTATACTGTAGATGACATCACCGTACCTTGTGTATACTGTAGATGACATCACCGTACCTTGTGTATACTGTAGATGACATCACCGTACCTTGTGTATGTTGTAGATGACATCACCGTACCTTGTGTATACTGTAGATGACATCACCGTACCTTGTGTATACTGTAGATGACATCACCGTACCTTGTGTATATTGTAGATGACATCACCGTACCTTGTGTATATTGTAGATGACATCACCGTACCTTGTGTATACTGTAGATGACATCACCGTACCTTGTGTATATTGTAGATGACATCACCGTACCTTGTGTATACTGTAGATGACATCACCGTACCTTGTGTATACTGTAGATGACATCACCGTACCTTGTGTATGTTGTAGATGACATCACCGTACCTTGTGTATATTGTAGATGACATCACCGTACCTTGTGTATGTTGTAGATGACATCACCGTACCTTGTGTATGTTGTAGATGACATCACCGTACCTTGTGTATATTGTAGATGACATCACCGTACCTTGTGTATGCTGTAGATGACATCACCGTACCTTGTGTATACTGTAGATGACATCACCGTACCTTGTGTATGTTGTAGATGACATCACCGTACCTTGTGTATATTGTAGATGACATCACCGTACCTTGTGTATATTGTAGATGACATCACCGTACCTTGTGTATACTGTAGATGACATCACCGTACCTTGTGTATACTGTAGATGACATCACCGTACCTTGTGTATGTTGTAGATGACATCACCGTACCTTGTGTATACTGTAGATGACATCACCGTACCTTGTGTATACTGTAGATGACATCACCGTACCTTGTGTATACTGTAGATGACATCACTGTACCTTGTGTATGCTGTAGATGACATCACTCTGTGTGATGCTCAGCAGGTCGTTGTTGCCCTTCAGGCTGTGGGTGTGGTCTTTAAACTCCTCCCCCCTGAAATGTTCCTCCTCCAATCGCCTCTCCTGGATCATGGTGCCCATCCCTCCATCTAGTATCATGATCCTCTTCCCTAACAGCTCCCTGAGCTCAGCCTCTAGGGCAGGTCTGCTAGGGCCACTACCTGAGGTATGCAACATATTTCATGTTAATATGGTTATGACATGTTAAATATGTTTCCTTCCCTCCATCCTATCATGCCTCTAGGGCAGGTCTGCAGTCAACATATTACATGTTAATATGGTTACATAAACTGGTTGAGAGAATGCCAGGTTATCATTTAAGGCAAATGGTGGCTACTTTGAAGAATCGCAAATATAAAATATAGTTTGATTTGTTTTATCACTTTTTTGGTTACTACATGATTCCATATGTGTTATTCCATAGTTGATGTCTTCACTATTATCCTACAATGTAGAAAATAGTACAAAATCAAATAAAGATAAACCCTTGAATGAGTAGGTGTTCTAGAACCCTGGAATGAGTAGGTGTTCTAGAACCCTGGAATGAGAAGGTGTTCTAGAACCCTTGAATGAGTAGGTGTTCTAGAACCCTGGAATGAGTAGGTGTTCTAGAACCCTGGAATGAGTAGGTGTTCTAGAACCCTGGAATGAGAAGGTGTTCTAGAACCCTTGAATGAGTAGGTGTTCTAGAACCCTGGAATGAGTAGGTGTTCTAGAACCCTGGAATGAGTAGGTGTTCTAGAACCCTGGAATGAGTAGGTGTTCTAGAACCCTGGAATGAGTAGGTGTTCTAGAACCCTGGAATGAGTAGGTGTTCTAGAACCCTGAAATGAGAAGGTGTGTCCAAACCTTTGACTGGTACTGTATATATATATTTATATAATATTTCTGTGGAGGGGGGTTGATCTACAAAAGACCCACCAGTTGTCCATTACCGAGATAAGATGTTAGTTAACTCGCTTGTTTACAGGGAAGTGGTTTACACGTGTCAGGCCAGCTGGGGTGTATTCATTACGCATGTTCAGTTATAAAACGTTTCTTAAAATGGAAACAAACGGAACGGGGATAAGATTTACATGAATTTGTCCAATGGAAACAGTAGTTACACGTTTTGCAACTAAAACGAGAGTTTATATATTTTACAAATTCAGTTCAACTCGAGTTTTACAAATAACACCAGAGTTTCTATTGGATAAATGCATTGTGACCCTATCTATCTCTCTCTGCCCGTGTTTTGCTAACGTTACTCTACCAGGCAGGGGAACATGCAGACAGCACATGTTGACTAGCTCGCTATGTAGCTATCAATCTATCTATCTATCTATCTATCTATCTACGAATAAATAAATAAAAACGTTTGTCATTTAGGGTAGCTGGATGGAAAAATGTCGACCGTTAATTGACGTGGATATGCAGCTAACTAACCAACTGCAACTATCTAGCCAGTCATTGACAGCTGCTAGGCAGCCAGCTCATATCTAGCTAAATACTAAACCAGGAAGTTGCAACAGTTTACCTTTTGTTGTTGAACTCTCATATATTGTAGGAGCCATGGCGTTGGAATTCTCCTTCTTCTTCTTTTGCTTGATTTAACTGCAAAGGAACAAACAGTGCCTGAAGAGAGCAACCAACACTGACCCTGCCGGCGGCCGCTTGTCAACTCAATGTCCATAAATCACTTTCCTCCGTCTGGCGTGGAGGAGCTGCACAACTACGCAGGCGGAACTACGCTGCACGCTGCGGAACCACCACGCTGCACGCTGCGGGCCCACCACGCTGCACGCTGCGGACACACCACGCTGCACGCTGCGGGCCCACCACGCTGCACGCTGCGGTACCACGCTGCACGCTGCGGTACCACGCAGGCGGAACCACTGCAGATCCACACGCTGCAGAACCACGCAGGCGCATGTTTTATTGAGCAACATTCAGGTCCTTCCAGGAGAATAATTACTACGATATGACATGCCTGTACCTATCTGATTACATGTTGTAGGTGTCGGCTCTCTGAAAAGGGAACGCTGGTTTGACACAGATTACAAAGCCGTTTATTTAAATAAGGCGTTAAAAATCATGTCTGAAAATGGATTGATTTCGATTGATGTTATTTTCTTCGTTACTTGACACAACCTAGAAAGTAAAACCTGAGGGGAAAACATGTCCTAAAAGAATCAAAAAGTCTGTATTGTGCCGTAATCAACAGGTATCACTCGGATATTCAGAACGTCCAGCGAAACAGAAGAAAAACAACCAAGACGTTTTAATCACAAGAGTTTATTTTCTGCTCGTTTGCCTTACACTAGTAACGCTTCATAACTTCAGACTCCACACCGGCTGCTGAGGGGACTAATGTTGTAGTTTTACCCAGACAAAACAGTTCGTTATTTTACAGTTATATAATTTTTGTTTCTGGCATCAACACACAATAGTTTCTGCCATATCATGAGGCTCTGGGGTGAAAGTTTCCCCTAGGTACAGACCTGGGATCAGCTTCCCCCAGGTACAGACCTAGGATCAGCTTCCCCTAGGTACAGACCTAGGATCAGCTTCTCCTAGGTACAGACCTAGGATCAGCTTCCCCCAGGTACAGACCTAGGATCAGCTTCCCCTAGGTACAGACCTAGGATCAGCTTCCCCTCCCCCAAGCTTTACACAAAACATTAATGGGGAGAAACGCTAGACTGACTCAAGATCAGCCTTTAGGGGAAACTTGACTCTACTCTAATCATGAAACCCAAGTTTTCACTCGTTTTGACAATAAATAGTACTGCAGTTCTGACATACTGGTAGTCTGGGTGGATTATAATGTAGCCTGGGTGGGATTATAATGTAGCCTGGGTGGATTATAATGTAGCCTGGGTGGGATTATAATGTAGCCTGGGGGGGATTATAATGTAGCCTGGGTGAATTATAATGTAGCCTGGGTGGATTATAATGTAGCCTGGGTGAATTATAATGTAGTCTGGGTGGATTATAATGTAGTCTGGGTGGATTATAATGTAGCCTGGGTGAATTATAATGTAGTCTGGGTGGATTATAATGTAGCCTGGGTGAATTATAATGTAGTCTGGGGGGATTATAATGTAGTCTGGGTGGGATTATAATGTAGCCTGGGTGGATTATAATGTAGCCTGGGTGGATTATAATGTAGCCTGGGTGGATTATAATGTAGCCTGGGTGAATTATAATGTAGCCTGGGTGAATTATAATGTAGCCTGGGTGGGATTATAATGTAGCCTGGGGGGATTATAATGTAGCCTGGGTGAATTATAATGTAGCCTGGGTGGATTATAATGTAGCCTGGGTGGGATTATAATGTAGCCTGGGTGGATTATAATGTAGCCTGGGTGAATTATAATGTAGCCTGGGTGGATTATAATGTAGCCTGGGTGGATTATAATGTAGCCTGGGTGAATTATAATGTAGCCTGGGTGGATTATAATGTAGCCTGGGTGGGATTATAATGTAGCCTTGGTGGGATTATAATGTAGCCTGGGTGATGGGGATTATAATGTAGCCTGGGTGGATTATAATGTAGCCTGGGTGAATTATAATGTAGCCTGGGTGGATTATAAAGTAGCCTGGGTGGGATTATAATGTAGCCTGGGTGGATTATAATGTAGCCTGGGTGAATTATAATGTAGCCTGGGGGGGATTATAATGTAGTCTGGGTGGATTATAATGTAGCCTGGGTGTATTATAATGTAGCCTGGGTGAACTATAATGTAGCCTGGGTGGGATTATAATGTAGCCTGGGTGGGATTATAATGTAGTCTGGGTGGGATTATAATGTAGTCTGGGGGGATTATAATGTAGTCTGGTGGATTATAATGTAGTCTGGGTTCGATTATAATGTAGCCTGGGGGGATTATAATGTAGCCTGGGTGGGATTATAATGTAGCCTGGGTGGATTATAATGTAGCCTGGGTGGGATTATACTGTAGCCTGGGTGGATTATAATGTAGTCTGGGTTCGATTATACTGTAGCCTGGGTGGATTATAATGTAGCCTGGGTGGGATTATAATGTAGTCTGGGGGGATTATAATGTATCCTGGGTGGCATTATAATGTAGCCTGGGGGGGATTATAATGTAGTCTGGGTGGATTATAATGTAGCCTGGGGGGATTATAATGTAGCCTGGATGGGATTATAATGTAGCCTGGAGGGATTATAATGTAGCCTGGGGGGATTATAATGTAGCCTGGGTGAATTATAATGTAGTCTGGGTGGATTATAATGTAGCCTGGGTGGATTATAATGTAGTCTGGGTGGATTATAATGTAGCCTGGGTGAATTATAATGTAGCCTGGGGGGGGATTATAATGTAGCCTGGGTGGGATTATAATGTAGCCTGGGTGGGATTATAATGTAGCCTAGGGGGATTATAATGTAGCCTGGATGGATTATAATGTAGCCTGGGTGGATTATAATGTAGCCTGGGTGGGATTATAATGTAGCCTGGGGGATTATAATGAAGTCTGGGTGGATTATAATGTAGCCTGGGTGGATTATAATGTAGCCTGGGTGGATTATAATGTAGCCTGGGTGGTATTATAATGTAGCCTGGGTGAATTATAATGTAGCCTGGGTGGGATTATAATGTAGCCTGGGTGGGATTATAATGTAGTCTAGGTGGATTATAATGTAGCCTGGGTGGGATTATAATGTAGCCTGGGTGAATTATAATGTAGCCTGGGTGGGGTTATAATGTAGCCTGGGTGGAATTATAATGTAGTCTAGGTGGATTATAATGTAGCCTGGGTGGGGTTATAATGTAGCCTGGGTGAATTATAATGTAGCCTGGGTGGGATTATAATGTAGCCTGGGTGGGATTATAATGTAGTCTAGGTGGATTATAATGTAGCCTGGGTGGGATTATAATGTAGCCTGGGTGGGATTATAATGTAGCCTGGGGGGGATTATAATGTAGCCTGGGTGGGATTATAATGTAGCCTGGGTGAATTATAATGTAGCCTGGGTGAATTATAATGTAGCCTGGGTGGGATTATAATGCAGCCTGGGGGGGATTATAATGTAGCCTGGGGGGGATTATAATGTAGCCTGTTTTTTATGTACTAATACAAGCTTCTCATAAATTCACATCTTTAGGTCTCCATAGGTGACTAGCAAATAACTTAGTAGCGCTTCTTATGTGTAAATTACTTCTTATGTGTCAGTTACTTTTGATATGCAAGTTACTTTAATGTGTAAGTTACTTTAATGTGTAAGTTACTTTTTATGAGTGAGTTACTTTTTATGAGTGAGTTACTTTTTTGTGACTCACATGTAAATTTCACATTTACTGAGTCATAATTTTTTCTTAATCTCGTGAATGAATCCTGCTCAGTCCTTTTTAAATACATATTTCTCCCTACTCTTTAAAAATCATACACTCATGAAATGGCTTTAAAATGCTTTGTAATTTCTCAAAAATAACTCCCTTTTAGTACCGGTCAAAATACGAATCAATTTAGACGTAAATGTGTGGAACAAAATGGGGCGAGACTGATACAAGGTCAGGGTGCATTTCTGGTGTGTGAAGCTAGAGGTCGCTCTCCCCATAGAGGGCCGTGGAGAAGGCAGTGTAATCCAGAGCCCCTGGGACCCCGTCAGGCCCATTGTACAGGGGCATCCTGGAGATACAGTACTCTGCCTGCTCTGGGGGCAGCTCTCTACGCAGCTCCTCCAGCAGGATGAAGGGCTATGGAAAGGATACAACACAGAGTGACATTAGTGACCACATTTGAGATGACGTCGTAAAATAGACTTTAAAATAAATTGTGACATGACTTGACTGGAGAGAGAGAATAAGCACGAGACTGATCAAGGAAAGGGGTGAAAGAGGACGAGACAGACAGAGACAGAGAGGAAGAGACAGACAGAGACAGAGAGGAAGAGACAGACAGAGACAGAGAGGAAGAGACAGACAGAGACAGAGAGGAAGAGAGAGACAGAGAGGAAGAGACAGAGAGGAAGAGACAGAGACAGAGAGGAAGAGACAGAGAGGAAGAGACAGACAGAGACAGAGAGGAAGCCAGTGAGAGAGACAGAGAGGAAGTGAGTGAGAGAGACAGAGAGGAAGCGAGTGAGAGAGACAGAGAGGAAGCGAGTGAGAGAGACACAGAGGAAGCGAGTGAGAGAGACAGACAGAGACAGAGAGGAAGCGGTGAGAGAGAGAGAGGAAGCGAGTGAGAGAGACAGACAGAGACAGAGAGAACGCGAGTGAGAGAGACAGAGAGGACGTGAGTGAGAGAGACAGAGAGGAAGCGAGTGAGAGAGACAGAGAGGAAGCGAGTGAGAGAGACACAGAGGAAGCAAGTGAGAGAGACACAGAGAAAGCGAGTGAGAGAGACAGACAGAGACAGAGAGGAAGCGAGTGAGAGAGACAGAGAGGAAGCGAGTGACAGAGACAGAGAGGAAGCGAGTGACAGAGACAGAGAGGAAGCGAGTGAGAGAGACAGAGAGGAAGCGAGTGAGAGAGACAGAGACAGAGAGGAAGCGAGTGACAGAGACAGAGAGGAAGCGAGTGAGAGAGACACAGAGGAAGCGAGTGAGAGAGACAGAGAGGAAGCGAGTGAGAGAGACACAGAGGAAGCGAGTGACAGAGACAGACAGAGACAGAGAGGAAGCGAGTGAGAGAGACACAGAGGAAGCGAGTGAGAGAGACAGACAGAGACAGTGAAGAAGCCAGTGAGAGAGACACAGAGGAAGTGAGTGAGAGAGACACAGAGAACCATCACTTCCCACCTTATCAGCAGCCAGGATCTTGAAGGAGGCGAGGACCTGCTCTGAGGTGTCTGAGTCGGACGTCTCTCTAGTCATGAAGTCAACAAAGGTCTGGAAGGTCACCTTGTTGGACCCATTGGGATCCACTAGAGACATTATGCGGGCAAACTCAGACTCTCCCTACAAATCACAGAGCAGAGTGTAACCAGGCTACATCATCATTCCTCTGTGTACATCATGACAACAGACACATTGATTTTAGCCAGGTCCCAGATCTGTTTGTGCTGTCTTGCCAATACATATGGTCATTGTCAGGTGACATAACAAACTGATCTGGAACCAGGCTAACATTCAGTCAATCAGGTTGAGAATAACATATACAGATAAGATAGCTGTGCTACTCATGTCCTACCTGATAAAGGGTTATGTTTGATACATTACTCATGTCCTAGCTGATAAAGGGTAATGTTTGATACATTACTCATGTCCTAGCTGATAAAGGGTAATGTTTGATTCATTACTCATGTCCTAGCTGATAAAGGGTTATGTTTGATACATTACTCATGTCCTAGCTGATAAAGGGTAATGTTTGATACATTACTCATGTCCTACCTGGTAAAGGGTTATGTTTGATACATTACTCATGTCCTACCTGGTAAAGGGTAATGTTTGATACATTACTCATGTCCTACCTGGTAAAGGGTTATGTTTGATACATTACTCATGTCCTAGCTGATAAAGGGTAATGTTTGATACATTACTCATGTCCTACCTGATAAAGGGTTATGTTTGATACATTACTCATGTCCTAGCTGATAAAGGGTAATGTTTGATACATTACTCATGTCCTAGCTGATAAAGGGTAATGTTTGATACATTACTCATGTCCTAGCTGATAAAGGGTAATGTTTGATACATTACTCATGTCCTAGCTGATAAAGGGTAATGTTTGATACATTACTCATGTCCTAGCTGATAAAGGGTTATGTTTGATACATTACTCATGTCCTACCTGGTAAAGGGTTATGTTTGATACATTACTCATGTCCTACCTGATAAAGGGTTATGTTTGATACATTACTCATGTCCTAGCTGATAAAGGGTAATGTTTGATACATTACTCATGTCCTACCTGATAAAGGGTTATGTTTGATACATTACACTATTTTTGACCAGGGCTCTGTGGACCCTATAAGCCCTGATCAACAGTAGTGCACTATATAGTGAACAGAGCCCTATGAGCCCTGGTCAACAGTAGTGGACTATATAGTGAACAGAGAGCCATTTGAGTCACACCAGCTACTGAGTGACACTACCAGCTGGCCATACCAGCTATGTGTGCTGCTACCCTGGAATAGAAATACCGTTGACACCAATACTTAGCGTATCTGGAGGCCATTTTGGATCAGGATCAACAGTTTTAAATACATTGACAGATAATATTGATCATTCTGATGAAAATGTAGTCACTTTTATAGATTAATGTTACTTAAACAGTGACAGACATTTTTGCGGAAGTCTTATGACAGTCCTATGACAGTCCTATGACAGTCCTATGACAGTCCTATGACAGTCTTATGACAGTCCTATGACAGTCATATGACAGTCTTATGACAGTCTTATGACAGTCTTATGACAGTCCTATGACAATCTTATGACAGTCCTATGACAGTCTTATGACAGTCCTATGACAGTCCTATGACAGTCCTATGACAGCTCATTCTATGTATTTACCAGATCATAGCCCATGGAGATCAGACAGGCTCTGAAGTCATCTGTTTCCATGCCTCCTTTCTTCTTCTGCAGGGTGTAGAGGAGGAGGAGGAGGGAGGAAGAGGAGGGAGAGGAGGAGGGGAGAGGAGGAGTAGGGAGAGGAGGAGTAGGGAGAGGAGGAGGGGAGAGGAGTAGAGAGGTGGAGGAGGAGGGGAGAGGAGGATGAGAAGGAGGAGGGAAGTGGAGTAGAGAGGTGGAGGAGGAGGAGGATGGAGAGGAGGAGGGGAGAGGAGTAGAGAGGTGGAGGAGGAGGGGAGGAGGAGGATGAGAAGAAGGAGGGGAGTGGAGTAGAGAGGTGGAGGAGGAGGAGGATGGAGAGAAGGAGGGGAGAGGAGTAGAGAGGTGGAGGAGGAGGAGGGAGAGGAAGAGGAGGGAGAGGAGGAGTAGGGAGAGGAGGAGGGGAGAGGAGTAGAGAGGTGGAGGAGGAGGGGAGAGGAGGATGAGAAGGAGGAGGGAAGTGGAGTAGAGAGGTGGAGGAGGAGGAGGAGGGGAGAGGAGTAGAGAGGTGGAGGAGGAGGGGAGGAGGAGGATGAGAAGGAGGAGGAGAAGAAGGAGGGGAGTGGAGTAGAGAGGTGGAGGAGGAGGGGAGAGGAGGAGTAGGGAGAGGAGGAGGGGAGAGGAGTAGAGAGGTGGAGGAGGAGGGAGAGGAAGAGGAGGGAGAGGAGGAGTAGGGAGAGGAGGAGGGGAGAGGAGGAGGAGGGAGAGGAGGATGAGAAGGAGGAGGGAAGTGGCGTAGAGAGGTGGAGGAGGAGGAGGGGAGAGGAGTAGAGAGGTGGAGGAGGAGGAGGAGGGAGAGGAAGAGGAGGGAGAGGAGTAGAGAGGTGGAGGAGGAGGGGAGGAGGAGGATGAGAAGGAGGAGGAGAAGGAGGAGGGGAGTGGAGTAGAGAGGTGGAGGAGGGAGAGGAGGGAGAGGAGGAGGGGAGAGAAGTAGAGAGGAGGAGGAGGGAAAGGAGGAGGAGGAGGAGGAGGGAGAGGAATAGGAGGAGGGAGGAGTAGAGAGGTGGTGAAGGAGGAGGAGGGAGGAGTAGAGAGGTGGTGGAGGAGGGATAGGAGGAGTGTGGAGAGGAAGAGAGGAGAGGAAGAGAGGTATGGGGAGGGAGGGAGGTAGGGGGAGAGGATATGACAAGGAGAGGAGATGTATGGGAGACAGACGGACGTACAGACAGTGACAAGAAGCAGAAGACAAAGAACAAAGAGAGAGAAAAGATAATTAATTTAGTGTCTTTGATGAGATTTGATAAACACCATGTCATTGTTTCTCTAACAGAGAGAGATATTGCCTTCAATGACACCTACAGCACAAACAACTGGATACAGCACACACAATACTATATATACACTATACAATACTATATATACATATCTGGGCCTGTATTCAGGGACCGTCTCAGTAGGAGTGGTGATCTAGGATCAGGTCATAGTCTCAGTAGGAGTGGTGATCTAGGATCAGGTCATAGTCTCAGTAGGAGTGGTGATCTAGGATCAGGTCATAGTCTCAGTAGGAGTGGTGATCTAGGATCAGGTCATAGTCTCAGTAGGAGTGGTGATCTAGGATCAGGTCATAGTCTCAGTAGGAGTGGTGATGTAGGATCAGGTCATAGTCTCAGTAGGAGTGGTGATCTAGGATCAGGTCCTAAAGAGTCTCATTAGGAGTGGTGATCTAGGATCAGATCATAGTCTCAGTGGGAGTGGTGATCTAGGATCAGGTCATAGTCTCAGTAGGAGTGGTGATCTAGGATCAGGTCATAGTCTCAGTAGGAGTGGTGATCTAGGATCAGGTCCTAAAGAGTCTCAGTAGGAGTGGTGATCTAGGATCAGGTCATAGTCTCAGTAGGAGTGGTGATCTAGGATCAGGTCATAGTCTCAGTAGGAGTGGTGATCTAGGATCAGGTCATAGTCTCAGTAGGAGTGGTGATCTAGGATCAGGTCATAGTCTCAGTAGGAGTGGTGATCTAGGATCAGGTCATAGTCTCAGTAGGAGTGGTGATGTAGGATCTGGTCATAGTCTCAGTAGGAGTGGTGATCTAGGATCAGGTCCTAAAGAGTCTCAGTAGGAGTGGTGATCTAGGATCAGATCATAGTCTCAGTAGGAGTGGTGATCTAGGATCAGGTCATAGTCTCAGTAGGAGTGGTGATCTAGGATCAGGTCATAGTCTCAGTAGGAGTGGTGATCTAGGATCAGGTCCTAAAGAGTCTCAGTAGGAGTGGTGATCTAGGATCAGGTCATAGTCTCAGTAGGAGTGGTGATCTAGGATCAGGTCATAGTCTCAGTAGGAGTGGTGATCTAGGATCAGGTCATAGTCTCGGTAGGAGTGGTGATCTAGGATCAGATCATAGTCTCAGTAGGAGTGGTGATCTAGGATCAGGTCATAGTCTCAGTAGGAGTGGTGATCTAGGATCAGGTCATAGTCTCAGTAGGAGTGGTGATCTAGGATCAGGTCATAGTCTCAGTAGGAGTGGTGATCTAGGATCAGGTCATAGTCTCAGTAGGAGTGGTGATCTAGGATCAGGTCATAGTCTCAGTAGGAGTGGTGATCTAGGATCAGGTCATAGTCTCAGTAGGAGTGGTGATCTAGGATCAGGTCCTAAAGAGTCTCAGTAGGAGTGGTGATCTAGGATCAGGTCATAGTCTCAGTAGGAGTGGTGATGTAGGATCAGGTCATAGTCTCAGTAGGAGTGGTGATCTAGGATCAGGTCCTAAAGAGTCTCAGTAGGAGTGGTGATCTAGGATCTGGTCATAGTCTCAGTAGGAGTGGTGATCTAGGATCAGGTCATAGTCTCAGTAGGAGTGGTGATCTAGGATCAGGTCATAGTCTCAGTAGGAGTGGTGATCTAGGATCAGGTCCTAAAGAGTCTCAGTAGGAGTGGTGATCTAGGATCAGGTCATAGTCTCAGTAGGAGTGGTGATCTAGGATCAGGTCATAGTCTCAGTAGGAGTGGTGATGTAGGATCAGGTCATAGTCTCAGTAGGAGTGGTGATCTAGGATCAGGTCATAGTCTCAGTAGGAGTGGTGACTGGAACCATCTTTAACCTCCTCCAGAGAACAAGTCACTTCATTATTCTGAAACACAACATGTGTTGAATGGTGTTTACTGCAGTTATCTGAAACACAACTAGTGTTGAATGGTGTTTACTACAGTTATCTGAAACACAACTAGTGTTGAATGGTGGTACTACAGTTATCTGAAACACAACTAGTGTTGAATGGTGGTACTACAGTTATCTGAAACACAACTAGTGTTGAATGGTGTTTACTGCAGTTATCTGAAACACAACTAGTGTTGAATGGTGTTTACTACAGTTATCTGAAACACAACTAGTGTTGTGTTGAATGGTGGTACTACAGTTATCTGAAACACAACTAGTGTTGAATGGTGTTTACTACAGTTATCTGAAACACAACTAGTGTTGAATGGTGGTACTACAGTTATCTGAAACACAACTAGTGTTGAATGGTGGTACTACAGTTATCTGAAACACAACTAGTGTTGAATGGTGTTTACTGCAGTTATCTGAAACACAACTAGTGTTGAATGGTGTTTACTACAGTTATCTGAAACACAACTAGTGTTGTGTTGAATGGTGGTACTACAGTTATCTGAAACACAACTAGTGTTGAATGGTGGTACTACAGTTATCTGAAACACAACTAGTGTTGAATGGTGTTTACTGCAGTTATCTGAAACACAACTAGTGTTGAATGGTGGTACTGCAGTTATCTGAAACACAACTAGTGTTGAATGGTGTTTACTACAGTTATCTGAAACACAACTAGTGTTGAATGGTGTTTACTACAGTTATCTGAAACACAACTAGTGTTGAATGGTGTTACTGCAGTTATCTGAAACACAACATGTGTTGAATGGTGGTACTGCAGTTATCTGAAACACAACTAGTGTTGAATGGTGGTACTACAGTTATCTGAAACACAACTAGTGTTGAATGGTGTTACTGCAGTTATCTGAAACACAACATGTGTTGAATGGTGTTACTACAGTTATCTGAAACACAACTAGTGTTGAATGGTGTTTACTGCAGTTATCTGAAACACAACTAGTGTTGAATGGTGTTTACTGCAGTTATCTGAAACACAACTAGTGTTGAATGGTGTTTACTACAGTTATCTGAAACACAACTAGTGTTGAATGGTGTTACTGCAGTTATCTGAAACACAACTAGTGTTGAATGGTGGTACTACAGTTATCTGAAACACAACTAGTGTTGAATGGTGTTACTGCAGTTATCTGAAACACAACTAGTGTTGAATGGTGGTACTACAGTTATCTGAAACACAACTAGTGTTGAATGGTGTTACTACAGTTATCTGAAACAACTAGTGTTGAATGGTGTTACTGCAGTTATCTGAAACACAACTAGTGTTGAATGGTGGTACTACAGTTATCTGAAACACCTGGTGTTGAATGGTGGTACTACAGTTATCTGAAACAACTAGTGTTGAATGGTGTTACTGCAGTTATCTGAAACACAACTAGTGTTGAATGGTGGTACTACAGTTATCTGAAACACAACTAGTGTTGAATGGTGGTACTGCAGTTATCTGAAACACAACTAGTGTTGAATGGTGTTTACTGCAGTTATCTGAAACACAACTAGTGTTGAATGGTGTTTACTGCAGTTATCTGAAACACAACTAGTGTTGAATGGTGTTTACTGCAGTTATCTGAAACACAACATGTGACTGCTGCCATGCCAGAGGAAGGATTTAGTGGTTACTATTTAGTAACAGGTGTACATAGTTTGGTCAGTACCTGGATGTTATGTCTCACCCAGACTGATCAGGCAAGCTCTGAACTCCTCACAGGGCAGTCTGCCAGACCTGTCCTGCAGGCAGCCACACAGCCACACACACAGGATCCATGGTGTCAGTAACAGTGAGCACGTTAGCTGAATGTCATTAGGATGGATTGTTGTTTTGATCTGTAATATTACAAACATTTGCCAAAATACTAAGTGAGTGAGTTCCAAATCACAAGCGGTCAAGGCCTTGAGTTAGATAAGTCACCTTCCTGGACTTAGAAACAATATAACAGTCATTACCACACAGGAACAGGACAGAGACACAGAGGGACACAGAGGGGTACACAACCCTGTCGAAGTGGGTTAGGGTCAGGGACACGGAGGGGTACACAACCCTGTCGAAGTGGGTTAGGGTCAGGGACACTGGAAAGACACGGAGGGACACAGAGGGGGACACAACCCTGTCGAAGTGGGTTAGGGCCAGGGACACTGGAAAGACACGGAGGGAAACAGAGGGGTACACAACCCTGTCGAAGTGGGTTAGGGTCAGGGACACTGGAAAGACACAGAGGAGTACACAACCCTGTCGAAGTGGGTTAGGGTCAGGGACACTGGAAAGACACAGAGGAGTACACAACCCTGTCGAAGTGGGTTAGGGTCAGGGACACTGGAAAGACACGGAGGGACACAGAGGGGTACACAACCCTGTCGAAGTGGGTTAGGGTCAGGGACACTGGAAAGACACAGAGGAGTACACAACCCTGTCGAAGTGGGTTAGGGTCAGGGACACTGGAAAGACACAGAGGAGTACACAACCCTGTCGAAGTGGGTTAGGGTCAGGGACACTGGAAAGACACGGAGGGACACAGAGGGGTACACAACCCTGTTGAAGTGGGTTAGGGTCAGGGACACGGAGGGGTACACAACCCTGTCGAAGTGGGTTAGGGTCAGGGACACTGGAAAGACACGGAGGGACACAGAGGGGTACACAACCCTGTCGAAGTTGGTTAGGGTCAGGGACACGGAGGGGTACACAACCCTGTCGAAGTGGGTTAGGGTCAGGGACACTGGAAAGACACGGAGGAGTACACAACCCTGTCGAAGTGGGTTAGGGTCAGGGACACTGGAAAGACACAGAGGGACACAGAGGGGGACACAACCCTGTCAAAGTGGGTTAGAGGCAGGGACACTGGAAAGACACAGAGGGACACAGAGGGACACAGAGGGACACAGAGAGATACAGAGGGACACGGAGGGACACGAAGGGACACAGTACCCTGTCAAAGTGGGTTAGGGCCAGGGACACTGGAAAGACACAGAGGGACACAGAGGGGTACACAACCCTGTCGAAGTGGGTTAGGGTCAGGGACACTGGAAAGACACGGAGGGACACAGAGGGGTACACAACCCTGTCGAAGTGGGTTAGGGTCAGGGACACGGAGGGGTACACAACCCTGTCGAAGTAGGTTAGGGTCAGGGACACTGGAAAGACACGGAGGGACACAGAGGGGTACACAACCCTGTCGAAGTGGGTTAGGGTCAGGGACACTGGAAAGACACAGAGGAGTACACAACCCTGTCGAAGTGGGTTAGGGTCAGGGACACTGGAAAGACACGGAGGGACACAGAGGGGTACACAACCCTGTCAAAGTGGGTTAGGGTCAGGGACACTGGAAAGACACGGAGGGACACAGAGGAGTACACAACCCTGTCGAAGTGGGTTAGGGTCAGGGACACTGGAAAGACACAGAGGGGTACACAACCCTGTCGAAGTGGGTTAGGGTCAGGGACACTGGAAAGACACGGAGGAGTACACAATCCTGTCGAAGTGGGTTAGGGTCAGGGACACTGGAAAGACACGGAGGGACACAGAGGGGTACACAACCCTGTCAAAGTGGGTTAGGGTCAGGGACACTGGAAAGACACGGAGGGACACAGAGGAGTACACAACCCTGTCGAAGTGGGTTAGGGTCAGGGACACTGGAAAGACACAGAGGGACACAGAGGGGTACACAACCCTGTCGAAGTGGGTTAGGGTCAGGGACACTGGAAAGACACAGAGGGGTACACAACCCTGTCGAAGTGGGTTAGGGTCAGGGACACTGGAAAGACACGGAGGGACACAGAGGGGGACACAACCCTGTCGAAGTGGGTTAGGGTCAGGGACACTGGAAAGACACGGAGGGACACAGAGGAGGGACACAGTACCCTGTCAAAGTGGGTTAGGGTCAGGGACACTGGAAAGACACAGAGGGACACAGAGGGACACAGAGAGATACAGAGGGACACGAAGGGACACAGTACCCTGTCAAAGTGAGTGAAAGACTGGCGGAACTCGTTCATCTGTTGCTGGCTGATGCCTTTAGCGTCGCGCGTCAGAATCTGGGTCTCGATCTCATTGATGGTTCTAGCGATGGTGGTCAACAGCTGCTCCCAACCCACACGGATATGCTGCAGAGAGGGAGAGGGAGAGAGAGAGAGAGAGAGAGAGAGAGAGAGGGAGTGGGAGAGAGAGAGGGATATAGAGAGAGAGAGAGAGGAGGAAGAAGGCCAAGTCACAGGGTGGGATCTGGACCCCGGTCTACCGGGCACAAGGCCGAAGGCCAAGTCACAGGGTGGGATCTGAATCCCAGGCTACTGGGCACAAGGCTGAAGGCCAAGTCACAGGGTGGGATCTGAACCCTGTTCTACTGGGCACAAGGCTGAAGGACCAAGTCACAGGGTGGGATCTGAACCCTGTTCTACTGGGCACAAGGCCGAAGGCCAAGTCACAGGGTGGGATCTGAACCCCGGGCTACCGGGCACAAGTCACAGGGTGGGATCTGAACCCTGTTCTACCGGGCACAAGGCTGAAGGCCAAGTCACAAGGTGGGATCTGAAGCCTGTTCTACTGGGCACAAGGCCGAAGGCCAAGGCACAGGGTGGGATCTGAACCCTGTTCTACCGGGCACAAGGCTGAAGGCCAAGTCACAGGGTGGGATCTGAACCCCAGGCTACCGGGCACAAGTCACAGGGTGGGATCTGAACCACGGTCTACCGGGCACAAGGCTGAAAGCCAAGTCACAGGGTGGGATCTGAACCCTGTTCTACCGGGCACAAAGCTGAAGGCCAAGTCACAGGGTGGGATCTGAACCCTGTTCTACCGGGCACAAGGCTGAAGGCCAAGGCACAGGGTGGGATCTGAACCCCGGTCTACCGGGCACAAGGCTGAAGGCCAAGTCACAGGGTGGGATCTGAACCCCAGGCTACCGGGAACAAGGCTGAAGGCCAAGGCACAGAGTGGGATCTGAACCCCGGTCTACCCGGGCACAAGGCTGAAGGCCAAGTCACAGGGTGGGATCTGAACCCCGGTCTACCCGGGCACAAGGCTGAAGGCCAAGTCACAGGGTGGGATCTGAACCCCGGTCTACTGGGCACAAGGCCGAAGGCCAAGTCACAGGGTGGGATCTGAACCCCAGGCTACTGGGCACAAGGCTGAAGGACCAAGTCACAGGGTGGGATCTGAACCCTGTTCTACTGGGCACAAGGCCGAAGGCCAAGTCACAGGGTGGGATCTGAACCCCGGGCTACCGGGCACAAGTCACAGGGTGGGATCTGAACCCTGTTCTACCGGGCACAAGGCTGAAGGCCAAGTCACAAGGTGGGATCTGAAGCCTGTTCTACTGGGCACAAGGCCGAAGGCCAAGTCACAGGGTGGGATCTGAACCCCAGGCTACCGGGCACAAGGCTGAAGGCCAAGTCACAGAGTGGAATCTGAACCCCGGTCTAACGGGCACAAGGCTGAAGGCCAAGTTACAGGGTGGGATCTGAACCCTGTTCTACCAGGCACAAGGCTGAAGGCCAAGTTACAGGGTGGGATCTGAACCCTGTTCTACCGGGCACAAGGCTGAAGGCCAAGTCACAGGGTGGGATCTGAACCCTGTTCTACCGGGCACAAGGCTGAAGGCCAAGTCACAGGGTGGGATCTGAACCCTGTTCTACTGGGCACAAGGCTGAAGGCCAAGTCACAGGGTGGGATCTGAACCCCGGGCTACCGGGCACAAGTCACAGGGTGGGATCTGAACCCTGTTCTACCGGGCACAAGGCTGAAGGCCAAGTCACAAGGTGGGATCTGAAGCCTGTTCTACTGGGCACAAGGCCGAAGGCCAAGTCACAGGGTGGGATCTGAACCCCAGGCTACCGGGCACAAGGCTGAAGGCCAAGTCACAGAGTGGAATCTGAACCCCGGTCTAACGGGCACAAGGCTGAAGGCCAAGTTACAGGGTGGGATCTGAACCCTGTTCTACCAGGCACAAGGCTGAAGGCCAAGTTACAGGGTGGGTTCTGAACCCTGTTCTACCGGGCACAAGGCTGAAGGCCAAGTCACAGGGTGGAATCTGAACCCTGTTCTACCGGGCACAAGGCTGAAGGCCAAGTAACAGGGTGGGATCTGAACCCTGTTCTACCGGGCACAAGGCTGAAGGCCAAGTAACAGGGTGGGATCTGAACCCTGTTCTACCGGGCACAAGTCACAGGGTGGGATCTGAACCCTGTTCTACTGGGCACAAGGCTGAAGGACCAAGTCACAGGGTGGGATCTGAACCCTGTTCTACTGGGCACAAGGCCGAAGGCCAAGTCACAGGGTGGGATCTGAACCCCGGGCTACCGGGCACAAGTCACAGGGTGGGATCTGAACCCTGTTCTACCGGGCACAAGGCTGAAGGCCAAGTCACAAGGTGGGATCTGAAGCCTGTTCTACTGGGCACAAGGCCGAAGGCCAAGGCACAGGGTGGGATCTGAACCCTGTTCTACCGGGCACAAGGCTGAAGGTCAAGTCACAGGGTGGGATCTGAACCCCAGGCTACCGGGCACAAGTCACAGGGTGGGATCTGAACCACGGTCTACCGGGCACAAGGCTGAAAGCCAAGTCACAGGGTGGGATCTGAACCCTGTTCTACCGGGCACAAAGCTGAAGGCCAAGTCACAGGGTGGGATCTGAACACTGTTCTACCGGGCACAAGGCTGAAGGCCAAGGCACAGGGTGGGATCTGAACCCCGGTCTACCGGGCACAAGGCTGAAGGCCAAGTCACAGGGTGGGATCTGAACCCCAGGCTACCGGGAACAAGGCTGAAGGCCAAGGCACAGAGTGGGATCTGAACCCCGGTCTACCCGGGCACAAGGCTGAAGGCCAAGTCACAGGGTGGGATCTGAACCCCGGTCTACCCGGGCACAAGGCTGAAGGCCAAGTCACAGGGTGGGATCTGAACCCCGGTCTACTGGGCACAAGGCCGAAGGCCAAGTCACAGGGTGGGATCTGAACCCCAGGCTACTGGGCACAAGGCTGAAGGACCAAGTCACAGGGTGGGATCTGAACCCTGTTCTACTGGGCACAAGGCCGAAGGCCAAGTCACAGGGTGGGATCTGAACCCCGGGCTACCGGGCACAAGTCACAGGGTGGGATCTGAACCCTGTTCTACCGGGCACAAGGCTGAAGGCCAAGTCACAAGGTGGGATCTGAAGCCTGTTCTACTGGGCACAAGGCCGAAGGCCAAGTCACAGGGTGGGATCTGAACCCCAGGCTACCGGGCACAAGGCTGAAGGCCAAGTCACAGAGTGGAATCTGAACCCCGGTCTAACGGGCACAAGGCTGAAGGCCAAGTTACAGGGTGGGATCTGAACCCTGTTCTACCAGGCACAAGGCTGAAGGCCAAGTTACAGGGTGGGATCTGAACCCTGTTCTACCGGGCACAAGGCTGAAGGCCAAGTCACAGGGTGGGATCTGAACCCTGTTCTACCGGGCACAAGGCTGAAGGCCAAGTCACAGGGTGGGATCTGAACCCTGTTCTACTGGGCACAAGGCTGAAGGCCAAGTCACAGGGTGGGATCTGAACCCCGGGCTACCGGGCACAAGTCACAGGGTGGGATCTGAACCCTGTTCTACCGGGCACAAGGCTGAAGGCCAAGTCACAAGGTGGGATCTGAAGCCTGTTCTACTGGGCACAAGGCCGAAGGCCAAGTCACAGGGTGGGATCTGAACCCCAGGCTACCGGGCACAAGGCTGAAGGCCAAGTCACAGAGTGGAATCTGAACCCCGGTCTAACGGGCACAAGGCTGAAGGCCAAGTTACAGGGTGGGATCTGAACCCTGTTCTACCAGGCACAAGGCTGAAGGCCAAGTTACAGGGTGGGTTCTGAACCCTGTTCTACCGGGCACAAGGCTGAAGGCCAAGTCACAGGGTGGAATCTGAACCCTGTTCTACCGGGCACAAGGCTGAAGGCCAAGTAACAGGGTGGGATCTGAACCCTGTTCTACCGGGCACAAGGCTGAAGGCCAAGTAACAGGGTGGGATCTGAACCCTGTTCTACCGGGCACAAGTCACAGGGTGGGATCTGAACCCTGTTCTACCGGGCACAAGTCACAGGGTGGGATCTGAACCCCGGTCTACCGGGCACAAGGCCGAAGGCCAAGTCCCAGGGTGGGATCTGAACCCTGCTCTACGTGGAAAAACAACAGCTTAACCATTAGGCCAAGAGTAGTAAGGTTTCGTGATCATAAAACAGATCCCAACAAGTTATTTGTGAGAATGATCTCTGAATCGTTCCAGTCCCACAATAAGCTACTCACCTCCATGGTGTAGTTGGTGTGTTTGTTGTCGAACACCAGGGACTCTTGGATGTGTTGATGGTCTCCCTCTAGCTTGTCGATGTTGGACTTGTAGTTGATGATGACCTGTTCAAACTGCTTCAGCTGACTCATCTGGTCCTCCAGAGAACCTCCGATGTCGACGGAACTACGACCGATCTCCTGGTGGAGAGAGGAGGAGAAAAAAACGTTGCCGTCACAATCGGACCAAAATGGCACCCTATTCCCTACATAGTGCACTACTTTTGCCTAGGGTCCGTAGGCCTCTGGTCAAAAGTAGTGACACTATATAAGGGGATAGGGAGCCATTTTGGAACGTAGAATTTGTGTTGGTGTTCAGAACATCCGCTGAGCTGCAGGCCAGTGTTTAGCATCTGTTGGTTGGTGGGTTGGTGGGTAATCAGTATGCAGCTTGGGTCCTAGGTGCCAGGGTTCGGTTGGTTGGTTGGTGGGTTGGTGGGTAATCAGTATGCAGCTTGGGCCCTAGGTGCCAGGGTTCGGTTGGTTGGTTGGTGGGTTGGTGGGTAATCAGTATGCAGCTTGGGTCCTAGGTGACAGGGTTCGGTTGGTTGGTGGGTTGGTGGGTAATCAGTATGCAGCTTGGGTCCTAGGTGCCAGGGTTCGGTTGGTTGGTGGGTTGGTGGGTAATCAGTATGCAGCTTGGGCCCTAGGTGCCAGGGTTCGGTTGGTTGGTGGGTTGGTGGGTAATCAGTGTGCAGCTTGGGTCCTAGGTGCCAGGGTTCGGTTGGTTGGTTGGTGGGTTGGTGGGTAATCAGTATGCAGCTTGGGTCCTAGGTGCCAGGGTTCGGTTGGTTGGTGGGTTGGTGGGTAATCAGTATGCAGCTTGGGTCCTAGGTGCCAGGATTCGGTTGGTTGGTGGGTTGGTGGGTAATCAGTATGCAGCTTGGGTCCTAGGTGCCAGGGTTCGGTTGGTTGGTGGGTTGGTGGGTAATCAGTATGCAGCTTGGGTCCTAGGTGCCAGGGTTCGGTTGGTTGGTTGGTGGGTTGGTGGGTAATCAGTATGCAGCTTGGGCCCTAGGTGCCAGGGTTCGGTTGGTTGGTTGGTGGGTTGGTGGGTAATCAGTATGCAGCTTGGGTCCTAGGTGCCAGGGTTCGGTTGGTTGGTTGGTGGGTTGGTGGGTAATCAGTATGCAGCTTGGGTCCTAGGTGCCAGGGTTCGGTTGGTTGGTGGGTTGGTGGGTAATCAGTATGCAGCTTGGGTCCTAGGTGCCAGGGTTCGGTTGGTTGGTGGGTTGGTGGGTAATCAGTATGCAGCTTGGGTCCTAGGTGCCAGGGTTCGGTTGGTTGGTGGGTTGGTGGGTAATCAGTATGCAGCTTGGGTCCTAGGTGCCAGGGTTCGGTTGGTTGGTTGGTGGGTTGGTGGGTAATCAGTATGCAGCTTGGGTCCTAGGTGCCAGGGTTCGGTTGGTTGGTGGGTTGGTGGGTAATCAGTATGCAGCTTGGGCCCTAGGTGCCAGGGTTCGGTTGGTTGGTTGGTTGGTTGGTGGGTAATCAGTATGCAGCTTGGGCCCTAGGTGCCAGGGTTCGGTTGGGGGATCAATTCCATTACCAGTACGTCCATTCAGGAAGTCAACTGAAACTCCAAATTCCAATAATATTTACTTCCTGAATGGACTGAATTTAAATGGAATTGATCCTCCCAACCCTAGAAGGTACAGATCCCTACAGGTGCACAGCACAGGAGGCAGGTGAGGGGAGGACAGCTCACAATAACGTCTGTAATGGACTGAACGGAGTAGAAACCAGGTGTTCGATTCCATTCATGTAGTTCTAGCCGCTTTAAAACTTCTAGAGGATAGGGGGCAGTATTTTGGCGTCCGGATGAAAAGCCCAAAGTAAAATGCCTGTTACTCAGGCCCAGAAGCTAGGATATGCATATTATTGGTTGATTTGGATAGAAAACACTCTAAAGTTTCAAAAAATGTTAAAATAATGATTGGGAGTATAACAGAACTGATTCTACAATGAGCCCGTCTAAGGTGCCGCCTGTTGTACATGACATGGCGTCAGGTGACCGAGGTCAGGACAGGTCTGTCTCACCTCCATCCTGGTCTGGATCCACGGTCCGATGATGTTGGCCTGGGCAGCAAACTGGCGTCTGAGACGTTCGTTGGCGTGCTGTCTGGCTAGTTCCTCCTGGAGAATACTGTTTCTCTGGGGAACCAGCTTCTTCACCTGATCAACGGGACAGAAAGGGTTAATCCCTGGTTAACACAATGGGACGGTTTCTTCATTTGAGTGCTTTTTTTAGTCTAGGACTTCATCTGTGTCTGGGAATCTGTCTATAGTTAACACAGGGTTTGTTCAATCCCACTGGTCCCTGGGGCTTTTTTGTTATAGCCAAGCACAAAAACCCCCTGATTTAACTCATCAGTGAATCATCAAGCCGTTGATTAGTGAATCAGGTGTGTTAGCACTGGGCTGTAATGAAAGCCTGCTGTATACCATGAGGTTCTCCTGGATCGAGATTGAAGACCTTTAACACAAACATTCACAGTACAACACACACAAACATTCACAGTACAACACACACAGACATTCACAGTACAACACACACAAACATTCACAGTACAACACACACAGACATTCACAGTACAACACACACAGACATTCACAGTACAACACACACAAACATTCACAGTACAACACACACAAACATTCACAGTACAACACACACAGACATTCACAGTACAACACACACAAACAACAGACATTGTCTGCATCCCAAATGGATCTAGTTAAAATTAGTGCGCTATAATATATTATATTATAAGGAATCGGGTCCCATTTGGGACGCAAACAGTGTCCCTAGAGACGCTAGTAGCTACCTTGTCCCATTTGGGACACAGACAGTGTCCCTAGAGACGCTAGTAGCTACCTTGTCCCATTTGGGACACAACCAGTGTCCTTAGAGACGCTAGTAGCTACCTTGTCCCATTTGGGACACAGCCAGTGTCCTTAGAGACGCTAGTAGCTACATTGTCCCATTTGGGACACAGACAGTGTCCCTAGAGACGCTAGTAGCTACCTTGTCCCATTTGGGACACAGCCAGTGTCCTTAGAGACGCTAGTAGCTACCTTGTCCCATTTGGGATGCAGACAGTGTCCTTAGAGACGCTAGTAGCTACCTTGTCCCATTTGGGACGTAGACAGTGTCCTTAGAGACGCTAGTAGCTACCTTGTCCCATTTGGGATGCAGACAGTGTCCTTAGAGACGCTAGTAGCTACCTTGTCCCATTTGGGACGTACACAGTGTCCTTAGAGACGCTAGTAGCTACATTGTCCCATTTGGGACGTAGACAGTGTCCTTGGAGACGCTAGTAGCTACCTTGTCCCATTTGGGACGTAGACAGTGTCCTTAGAGACGCTAGTAGCTACCTTGTCCCATTTGGGACGTAGACAGTGTCCTTAGAGACGCTAGTAGCTACCTTGTCCCATTTGAGTCCTATCTCCGTCGGTGTGATGTCACTGTAGGGGTTGGTGAGGTTGGGGGAGATGCCGTAGCTCTGGGCTATCTTCTGCACCTCCGTGTAGATGCTCAGGATGGCCTGTCTCTCACAGTCAGCCTCCGGAAGGGTGGCCTTGAACTGGTCATGGGCTGAGATCAGGCTCTGCAGAGCGAGGTGGAGAGCAGACCGAGTTACAGAGGAACCGGCGTTGTCATCCGACGTTCTGAGATGCCATGGTGTCAAACAAACACAGGCCAGACAGTCGGGAATCAACACAGCATCATGTTACTATCTGATAGGTAACAATGGAAGGAACACAGCATCATGTTATTATCTGATAGGAGACAATGGAAAGAACACAGCATCATGTTACTAAACTAAACATGTCTTTACCTGGATGTCATCCACAGTGTGAACTGTCTTTACCTGGATGTCATCCACAGTGTGAACTATAAACATGTCTTTACCTGGATGTCATCCACAGTGTGAACTATAAACATGTCTTTACCTGGATGTCATCCACAGTGTGAACTATAAACATGTCTTTACCTGGATGTCATCCACAGTGTGAACTGTCTTTACCTGGATGTCATCCACAGTGTGAACTATAAACATGTCTTTACCTGGATGTCATCCACAGTGTGAACTGTCTTTACCTGGATGTCATCCACAGTGTGAACTATAAACATGTCTTTACCTGGATGTCATCCACAGTGTGAACTGTCTTTACCTGGATGTCATCCACAGTGTGAACTATAAACATGTCTTTACCTGGATGTCATCCACAGTGTGAACTATAAACATGTCTTTACCTGGATGTCATCCACAGTGTGAACTATAAACATGTCTTTACCTGGATGTCATCCACAGTGTGAACTGCCTTTACCTGGATGTCATCCACAGTGTGAACATGTCTTTACCTGGATGTCATCCACAGTGTGAACTGTCTTTACCTGGATGTCATCCACAGTGTGAACTGTCTTTACCTGGATGTCATCCACAGTGTGAACTGTCTTTACCTGGATGTCATCCACAGTGTGAACTGTCTTTACCTGGATGTCATCCACAGTGTGAACTGTCTTTACCTGGATGTCATCCACAGTGTGAACTATAAACATGTCTTTACCTGGATGTCATCCACAGTGTGAACTATAAACATGTCTTTACCTGGATGTCATCCACAGTGTGAACTATAAACATGTCTTTACCTGGATGTCATCCACAGTGTGAACTGTCTTTACCTGGATTTCATCCACAGTGTGAACTGTCTTTACCTGGATGTCATCCACAGTGTGAACTATAAACATGTCTTTACCTGGATGTCATCCACAGTGTGAACTGTCTTTACCTGGATGTCATCCACAGTGTGAACTATAAACATGTCTTTACCTGGATGTCATCCACAGTGTGAACTGTCTTTACCTGGATGTCATCCACAGTGTGAACTGTCTTTACCTGGATGTCATCCACAGTGTGAACTATAAACATGTCTTTACCTGGATTTCATCCACAGTGTGAACTGTCTTTACCTGGATGTCATCCACAGTGTGAACTATAAACATGTCTTTACCTGGATGTCATCCACAGTGTGAACTGTCTTTACCTGGATGTCATCCACAGTGTGAACTATGAACATGTCTTTACCTGGATGTCATCCACAGTGTGAACTGTCTTTACCTGGATGTCATCCACAGTGTGAACTATAAACATGTCTTTACCTGGATGTCATCCACAGTGTGAACTGTCTTTACCTGGATGTCATCCACAGTGTGAACTGTCTTTACCTGGATGTCATCCACAGTGTGAACTATGAACATGTCTTTACCTGGATGTCATCCACAGTGTGAACTGTCTTTACCTGGATGTCATCCACAGTGTGAACTGTCTTTACCTGGATGTCATCCACAGTGTGAACTATAAACATGTCTTTACCTGGATGTCATCCACAGTGTGAACTGTCTTTACCTGGATGTCATCCACAGTGTGAACTGTCTTTACCTGGATGTCATCCACAGTGTGAACTGTCTTTACCTGGATGTCATCCACAGTGTGAACTATAAACATGTCTTTACCTGGATGTCATCCACAGTGTGAACTATAAACATGTCTTTACCTGGATGTCATCCACAGTGTGAACTGTCTTTACCTGGATGTCATCCACAGTGTGAACTATAAACATGTCTTTACCTGGATGTCATCCACAGTGTGAACTGTCTTTACCTGGATGTCATCCACAGTGTGAACTATAAACATGTCTTTACCTGGATGTCATCCACAGTGTGAACTGTCTTTACCTGGATGTCATCCACAGTGTGAACTATAAACATGTCTTTACCTGGATGTCATCCACAGTGTGAACTGTCTTTACCTGGATGTCATCCACAGTGTGAACTATAAACATGTCTTTACCTGGATGTCATCCACAGTGTGAACTGTCTTTACCTGGATGTCATCCACAGTGTGAACTATAAACATGTCTTTACCTGGATGTCATCCACAGTGTGAACATGTCTTTACCTGGATGTCATCCACAGTGTGAACTGTCTTTACCTGGATGTCATCCACAGTGTGAACTATAAACATGTCTACTTGGATGTCATCCACAGTGTGAACTGTCTTTACCTGGATGTCATCCACAGTGTGAACTATGAACATGTCTTTACCTGGATGTCATCCACAGTGTGAACTGTCTTTACCTGGATGTCATCCACAGTGTGAACTATAAACATGTCTTTACCTGGATGTCATCCACAGTGTGAACTGTCTTTACCTGGATGTCATCCACAGTGTGAACTGTCTTTACCTGGATGTCATCCACAGTGTGAACTGTCTTTACCTGGATGTCATCCACAGTGTGAACTATGAACATGTCTTTACCTGGATGTCATCCACAGTGTGAACTGTCTTTACCTGGATGTCATCCACAGTGTGAACTGTCTTTACCTGGATGTCATCCACAGTGTGAACTGTCTTTACCTGGATGTCATCCACAGTGTGAACTGTCTTTACCTGGATGTCATCCACAGTGTGAACTATAAACATGTCTTGCAGGTCTTCCATGGCTCCTTCCATCCAGTTGTTAAAGGGAGCTGACCTCTTAGAGAACTCCAGGAACAGCTGGTCGATGGTCTCCAGCAGCTTCTCCGTCCTCTGAGAGACACCAAGGTAGGGGAAATGGGATGAATGACAAATGATCAGTTAAAATGATGACTATCGTGACCAAGGGGTTTTAAACTACTCTTAAACACTGTTTATTGTTGTGACATGAAACCTGGTCATTCAGAACAGTGAGTAATGGCAATTTCTGTGTAGTGATTTGTGTGTTGATCATCTGAGTGTTTTTGTAGGTCTGCAGATTACAACCAGATTAGAACCAGATTAGAACCAGAGTGTCTGTCTCCCTCCACAAGCCCATACCAGAGGACCACTAGCCCCAACAAGAGGATATCTGTCTCCCTCAACTAGCCCTCACCAGAGGACCACAGTCTCCCTCCACTAGCCCCCACAGAGGACCACTAGCCCCCACAGAGGACCACTAGCCCCACCAGAGGACCACTAGCCCCCACAGAGGACCACTAGCCCCCACAGAGGACCACTAGCCCCCACAGAGGACCACTAGCCCCCACCAGACGACCACTAGCCCCCAACAGAGGACCACTAGCCCCACCAGAGGACCACTGTCTCCCTCCACTAGCCCCCACCAGAGGACCACTAGCCCCCACCAGAGAACCACTAGCCCCCACCAGAGGACCACTAGCCCCCACCAGAGGACCACTAGCCTCCACTGAAGGACCACTAGCCCCCACCAGAGGACCACTAGCCCCCACCAGAGGACCACTAGCCCCCACCAGAGGACCACTAGCCCCCACCAGAGAACCACTAGCCCCCACCAGAGGACCACTAGCCCCACCAGAGGACCACTAGCCCCCACCAGAGGACCACTGTCTCCCTCCACTAGCCCCCACCAGAGGACCACTAGCCCCCACCAGAGGACCACTGTCTCCCTCCACTAGCCCCCACCAGAGGACCACTAGCCCCCACCAGAGGACCACTAGCCCCCACCAGAGGACCACTAGCCCCCACCAGAGGACCACTAGCCCCATCCACTAGCCCCCACCAGAGGACCACTAGCCCCCACCAGAGGACCACTAGCCCCCACCAGAGGACCACTAGCCCCCACCAGAGGACCACTAGCCCCCACCAGAGGACCACTAGCCCCCACCAGAGAACCACTAGCCCCACCAGAGGACCACTGTCTCCCTCCACTAGCCCCCACCAGAGGACCACTAGCCCCACCAGAGGACCACTGTCTCCCTCCACTAGCCCCCACCAGAGGACCACTAGCCCCCACCAGAGGACCACTAGCCCCCACCAGAGGACCACTAGCCCCCACCAGAGGACCACTAGCCCCACCAGAGGAACACTGTCTCCCTCCACTAGCCCCCACCAGAGGACCACTAGCCCCCACCAGAGGACCACTAGCCCCCACAAGAGAACCACTAGCCCCCACCAGAGGACCACTAGCCCCCACCAGAGAACCACTAGCCCCCACCAGAGAACCACTAGCCCCCACCAGAGGACCACTAGCCCCCACCAGAGGACCACTAGCCCCCACCAGAGGACCACTGTCTCCCTCCACTAGCCCCCACCAGCGGACCACTAGCCCCCACCAGAGGACCACTAGCCCCACCAGAGGACCACTAGCCCCCACCAGAGGACCACTAGCCCCCACCAGAGGACCACTGTCTCCCTCCACTAACCCCCACCAGAGGACCACTAACCCCCACCAGAGGACCACTAGCCCCCACCAGAGGACCACTGTCTCCCTCCACTAACCCCCACCAGAGGACCACTAGCCCCCACCAGAGGACCACTGTCTCCCTCCACTAGCCCCCACCAGAGGACCACTAGCCCCCACCAGAGGACCACTGTCTCCCTCCACTAGCCCCCACCAGAAGACCACTAGCCCCCACCAGAGGACCTCTATTCTGTACCTCCCTCCACTAGAAGAACCCAGCCCTGTTCTGTACCTCCCTCCTCTAGAATAACCCAGCCCTGTTCTGTACCTCCCTCCACTAGAAGAACCCAGCCCTATTCTGTACCTCCCTCCACTATAAGAACCCAGCCCTGTTCTGTACCTCCCTCCTCTAGAAGAACTCAGCCCTATTCTGTACCTCCCTCCACTAGAAGAACTCAGCCCTATTCTGTACCTCCCTCCTCTAGAAGAACCCAGCCCTATTCTGTAACTCCCTCCACTAGAATAACCCAGCCCTATTCTGTACCTCCCTCCTCTAGAAGAACCCAGCCCTATTCTGTAACTCCCTCCACTAGAATAACCCAGCCCTGTTCTGTACCTCCCTCCAGTAGAAGAACCCAGCCCTATTCTGTACCTCCCTCCTCTAGAAGAACCCAGCCCTATTCTGTAACTCCCTCCACTAGAAGAACTCAGCCCTATTCTGTACCTCCCTCCTCTAGAAGAACCCAGCCCTATTCTGTACCTCCCTCCACTAGAAGAACCCAGCCCTGTTCTGTACCTCCCTCCAGTAGCCCCCACTAGAAGAACCCAGCCCTATTCTGTACCTCCCTCCACTAGAAGAACCCTGCCCTGTTCTGTACCTCCCTCCAGTAGAAGAACCCAGCCCTATTCTGTACCTCCCTCCACTATAAGAACCCAGCCCTGTTCTGTACCTCCCTCCACTAGAAGAACTCAGCCCTATTCTGTACCTCCCTCCTCTAGAAGAACCCAGCCCTATTCTGTAACTCCCTCCACTAGAATAACCCAGCCCTATTCTGTACCTCCCTCCTCTAGAAGAACCCAGCCCTATTCTGTAACTCCCTCCACTAGAATAACCCAGCCCTGTTCTGTACCTCCCTCCAGTAGAAGAACCCAGCCCTATTCTGTACCTCCCTCCTCTAGAAGAACCCAGCCCTATTCTGTAACTCCCTCCACTAGAAGAACTCAGCCCTATTCTGTACCTCCCTCCTCTAGAAGAACCCAGCCCTATTCTGTACCTCCCTCCACTAGAAGAACCCAGCCCTGTTCTGTATCTCCCTCCAGTAGCCCCCACTAGAAGAACCCAGCCCTATTCTGTACCTCCCTCCACTAGAAGAACCCTGCCCTGTTCTGTACCTCCCTCCAGTAGAAGAACCCAGCCCTATTCTGTACCTCCCTCCACTATAAGAACCCAGCCCTGTTCTGTACCTCCCTCCACTAGAAGAACTCAGCCCTATTCTGTACCTCCCTCCTCTAGAAGAACCCAGCCCTATTCTGTAACTCCCTCCACTAGAAGAACTCAGCCCTATTCTGTACCTCCCTCCTCTAGAAGAACCCAGCCCTATTCTGTACCTCCCTCCAGTAGAAGAACCCAGGCCTGTTCTGTATCTCCCTCCAGTAGCCCCCACCAGAAGAACCCAGCCCTATTCTGTACCTCCCTCCACTACAAGAACCCAGCCCTATTCTGTACCTCCCTCCAGTAGAAGAACCCAGCCCTATTCTGTACCTCCCTCCACCAGAAGAACCCAGCCCTATTCTGTACCTCCCTCCACTAGAAGAACCCAGCCCTATTCTGTACCTCCCTCCAGTAGAATAACCCAGCCCTATTCTGTACCTACCTCCACTAGAAGAACCCATCCCTATTCTGTACCTCCCTCCACTAGAAGAACCCAGCCCTGTTCTGTACCTCCCCCCACTATAAGAACCCAGCCCTATTCTGTACCTCCCTCCACTAGAAGAACCCAGCCCTATTCTGTACCTCCCTCCACAAGAAGAACCCAGCCCTATTCTGTACCTCCCCCCTCTATAAGAATCCAGCCCTATTCTGTACCTCCCCCCACTAGCCTCCACCAGAAGAATCCAGCCCTATTCTGTACCTCCCTCCTCTAGAAGAACCCAGCCCTATTCTGTACCTCCCTCCTCTAGAAGAACCCAGCCCTATTCTGTACCTCCCTCCACTAGAAGAACCCAGCCCTATTCTGTACCTCCGTCCAGTAGAAGAACCCAGCCCTATTCTGTACCTACCTCCACTAGAAGAACCCATCCCTATTCTGTACCTCCCTCCACTAGAAGAACCCAGCCCTGTTCTGTACCTCCCCCCACTATAAGAACCCAGCCCTATTCTGTACCTCCCTCCACTAGAAGAACCCAGCCCTATTCTGTACCTCCCTCCACAAGAAGAACCCAGCCCTATTCTGTACCTCCCCCCTCTAGAAGAACCCAGCCCTATTCTGTAACTCCCTCCACTAGAATAACCCAGCCCTGTTCTGTACCTCCCTCCAGTAGAAGAACCCAGCCCTATTCTGTACCTCCCTCCTCTAGAAGAACCCAGCCCTATTCTGTAACTCCCTCCACTAGAAGAACTCAGCCCTATTCTGTACCTCCCTCCTCTAGAAGAACCCAGCCCTATTCTGTACCTCCCTCCACTAGAAGAACCCAGCCCTGTTCTGTACCTCCCTCCAGTAGCCCCCACTAGAAGAACCCAGCCCTATTCTGTACCTCCCTCCACTAGAAGAACCCTGCCCTGTTCTGTACCTCCCTCCAGTAGAAGAACCCAGCCCTATTCTGTACCTCCCTCCACTATAAGAACCCAGCCCTGTTCTGTACCTCCCTCCACTAGAAGAACTCAGCCCTATTCTGTACCTCCCTCCTCTAGAAGAACCCAGCCCTATTCTGTAACTCCCTCCACTAGAAGAACTCAGCCCTATTCTGTACCTCCCTCCTCTAGAAGAACCCAGCCCTATTCTGTACCTCCCTCCAGTAGAAGAACCCAGGCCTGTTCTGTATCTCCCTCCAGTAGCCCCCACCAGAAGAACCCAGCCCTATTCTGTACCTCCCTCCACTACAAGAACCCAGCCCTATTCTGTACCTCCCTCCAGTAGAAGAACCCAGCCCTATTCTGTACCTCCCTCCACCAGAAGAACCCAGCCCTATTCTGTACCTCCCTCCACTAGAAGAACCCAGCCCTGTTCTGTACCTCCCCCCACTATAAGAACCCAGCCCTATTCTGTACCTCCCTCCACTAGAAGAACCCAGCCCTATTCTGTACCTCCCTCCACAAGAAGAACCCAGCCCTATTCTGTACCTCCCCCCTCTATAAGAATCCAGCCCTATTCTGTACCTCCCCCCACTAGCCTCCACCAGAAGAATCCAGCCCTATTCTGTACCTCCCTCCTCTAGAAGAACCCAGCCCTATTCTGTACCTCCCTCCTCTAGAAGAACCCAGCCCTATTCTGTACCTCCCTCCACTAGAAGAACCCAGCCCTATTCTGTACCTCCGTCCAGTAGAAGAACCCAGCCCTATTCTGTACCTACCTCCACTAGAAGAACCCATCCCTATTCTGTACCTCCCTCCACTAGAAGAACCCAGCCCTGTTCTGTACCTCCCCCCACTATAAGAACCCAGCCCTATTCTGTACCTCCCTCCACTAGAAGAACCCAGCCCTATTCTGTACCTCCCTCCACAAGAAGAACCCAGCCCTATTCTGTACCTCCCCCCTCTATAAGAATCCAGCCCTATTCTGTACCTCCCCCCACTAGCCTCCACCAGAAGAACCCAGCCCTATTCTGTACCTCCCTCCTCTAGAAGAACCCAGCCCTGTTCTGTACCTCCCTCCACTAGAAGAACCCAGCCCTGTTCTGTACCTCCCTCCTCTAGAAGAACCCAGCCCTATTCTGTACCTCCCTCCTCTAGAAGAACCCAGCTCTGTTCTGTACCTCCCTCCTCTAGAAGAACACAGCCCTATTCTGTGCCTCCCTCCTCTAGAAGAACCCAGCCCTGTTCTGTACCTCCCTCCACTAGAAGAACCCAGCCCTGTTCTGTACCTCCCTCCTCTAGAAGAACCCAGCCCTGTTCTGTACCTCCCTCCACTAGAAGAACCCAGCCCTATTCTGTACCTCCCTCCACTAGAAGAACCCAGCCCTGTTCTGTACCTCCCTCCACTAGAAGAACCCAGCCCTGTTCTGTACCTACCTCCTATAGAAGAACCCAGCCCTATTCTGTACCTCCCTCCTCTAGAAGAACCCAGCCCTCTTCTGTACCTCCCCCCTCTAGAAGAACCCAGCCCTATTCTATACCTCCCCCCACTAGCCCCCACCAGAAGAACCCAGCCCTATTCTGTTCCTCCCTCCACTAGAACAGCCCTGTTCTGTACCTCCCTCCACTAGAAGAACCCAGCCCTATTCTGCACCTCCAGGTTCTCCCTCCTCTTCTGGGTGAGGGTTCCCAGCTGGTCCCATTGGTCACAAATTCCCTGGCAGCGCTCGTTGATAGAGGAGGCAGCATGGTAGTCCAGCTCACTGTGGACAGAGAGAGAGAGGAGGAGAGAGAGAGAGAGAGAGAGAGAGAGAGAGAGAGAGAGAGAGGAGCGAGGGGAGAGAGAGAGAGAGAGAGAGAGAAAGAGAGAGAGAGAGAGAGAGAAAGAGAGAGGAGCGAGGGGAGAGAGAGAGAGAGAGAGAGGAGCGAGGGGAGAGAGAGAGAGAGAGGAGCGAGGGGAGAGAGAGAGAGAGAGAGAGAGAGAGAGAGAGAGGAGCGAGGGGAGAGAGAGAGAGAGAAAGAGAGAGAGGGGAGTGAGAGAGAGAGAGAGGAGCGAGGGGAGAGAGAGAGAGAGAGAGAGAGAGAGAGAGAGGAGTGAGGGGAAAGAGAGAGAGAGAGATAGAGGAGTGAGGGGAGAGAGAGAGAGAGAGAGAGAGAGGAGCGAGGGGAGAGAGAGAGAGAGAGAGCTCTGGTCAAAAGTTGTGCACTATATAAGGAATAGGGTGCCATTTGGAGCCACAGTTTTTGGAGAAAAAAAAAAGAAAAATAAGAAAATTACAGCAAGTTCAGTTTACTTGAGTAGCCTGAGCAGTCCCCTGACCTCCACCCAATAGAGGGAGTGTATATAACTAATAGTGACCTCAGCCATAGTGAGTCCATCACCTCAGAAATATATTTTCATGTAGGTGAACGCTTAAATAAACACTACAATTCCATTCTTATATTTCCTGACTCTCCTCTCTCCCCTCTTCAGAAGTATCCCAGAGAAACCTGTTCCTGACTATCCCTCTCTCCAGAAGTATCCCAGAGAAACCTGTTCCTGACTATCCCTCTCTCCAGAAGTATCCCAGAGAAACCTGTTCCCAGACAAACCTGTTCCTAACTCTCCTCTCTCCAGAAGTATCCCAGAGAAACCTGTTCCTGACTCTCCTCTCTCCAGAAGTATCCCAGAGAAACCTGTTCCCAGAGAAACCTGTTCCCAACTCTCCTCTCTCCAGAAGTATCCCAGAGAAACCTGTTCCTAACTCTCCTCTCTCCAGAAGTATCCCAGACAAACCTGTTCCCAGAGAAACCTGTTCCTGACTCTCCTCTCTCCAGAAGTATCCCAGAGAAACCTGTTCTCAGAGAAACCTGTTCCTGTCTCTCCTCTCTCCAGAAGTATCCCAGAGAAACCTGTTCCTAACTCTCCTCTCTCCAGAAGTATCCCAGAGAAACCTGTTCTTAACTCTCCTCTCTCCAGAAGTATCCCAGAGAAACCTGTTCCCAGATAAACCTGTTCCTGACTCTCCTCTCTCCAGAAATATCCCAGAGAAACCTGTTCCTAACTCTCCTCTCTCCAGAAGTATCCCAGAGAAACCTGTTCCTAACTCTCCTCTCTCCAGAAGTATCCCAGACAAACCTGTTCTTAACTCTCCCATCTCCCTCTCCAGAAGTATCCCAGAGAAACCTGTTCCTAACTCTCCTCTCTCCAGAAGTATCCCAGACAAACCTGTTCTTAACTCTCCCATCTCCCTCTCCAGAAGTATCCCAGAGAAACCTGTTCCTAACTCTCCTCTCTCCAGAAGTATCCTAGAGAAACCTGTTCCTAACTCTCCTCTCTCCAGAAGTATCCCAGAGAAACCTGGTTCGTTGTTCAATAATGAATGCAACGGAAAACTTTCTTAAACGTTTTGCAACAGAATAGAGAGGTGAAAATGTACTTTTGTCAATGGACAGCTCAAAGTAGTTTATTCCGTTTGGTGCCTAATAAACATGACCCAAGAACATTGCAGGGGGCTGACAGAGAACCTCAAGGTGACCCGTGTCATTGTGTTCCCGGCCCAGACCCACCCAGGCAGTAACTGGATATCTGGGGAATAGTGAAAACAGACCTCACCAGGGGGACAACTGAGAGAGAGAGAGTGTGTGTGTGTGTGTGTGTGTCCGAGAGGAGATTCCCCAGCAGAAGGTTAATATTGACTGAGATAACAATGTTAGTTCTTCTGCAGTACTAGCGAAGGGATGACCTTTCACCTTCTGACATGCTGTGATCCCATTGGCTGTTAGACACCAGATAAGATAAACGGCTATGACCCATGACTCAGATACATGGCAGTGAACTGACACACACACGCACGCACGCACGCACTCTCTCACACACACACACACACACACACACACACACACACACACACACACACACACCCACACACACACAGACACACAGACACACACACACTCGCAGGCAGGACAATCAGTGCTGTTGCAGAGGGAAACTGGCAGGTGCTGTTCAGGGTCATTCAAACCCACATTTAGAACACACTCCTCAATTCAGGGCCACGTAGACCTGTTGGCTGGTTGGTGCTGCGTTTAACTTTACCCCAGTTTACATCAGGGCCACGCTGACCTGTTGGCTGGTTGGTGCTGCTTTTAACTTTACCCCAGTTTACATCAGGGCCACGTAGACCTGTTGGCTGGTTGGTGCTGCTTTTAACTTTACCCCAGTTTACATCAGGGCCACGCTGACCTGTTGGCTGGTTGGTGCTGCTTTTAACTTTACCCCAGTTTACATCAGGGCCACGCTGACCTGTTGGCTGGTTGGTGCTGCTTTTAACTTTACCCCAGTTTACATCAGGGCCACGCTGACCTGTTAGCTGGTTGGTGCTGCTTCTAACTTTACCCCAGTTTACATCAGGGCCACGCTGACCTGTTAGCTGGTTGGTGCTGCTTCTAACTTTACACCAGTTTACATGAGGGATACGCTGACCTGTTGGCTGGTTGGTGCTGCTTCTAACTTTACACCAGTTGGTCTGGTTGGTGCTGCTTCTAACTTTACACCAGTTTACATCAGGGACAAATAGACCTGTGGGCTGGTTGGTGCTGCTTCTAACTTTACACCAGTTTACATCAGGGACAAATAGACCTGTTGGCTGGTTGGTGCTGCTTCTAACTTTACACCAGTTTACATCAGGGACAAATAGACCTGTGGGCTGGTTGGTGCTGCTTCTAACTTTACACCAGTTTACATCATGGACAAATAGACCTGTTGGCTGGTTGGTGCTGCTTCTAACTTTACACCAGTTTACATCAGGGACAAATAGACCTGTTGGCTGGTTGGTGCTGCTTTTAACTGCTTCTAACTTTACACCAGTTTACATCAGGGACAAATAGACCTGTGGGCTGGTTGGTGCTGCTTCTAACTTTACACCAGTTTACATCAGGGACAAATAGACCTGTTGGCTGGTTGGTGCTGCTTCTAACTTTACACCAGTTTACATCAGGGACAAATATACCTGTTGGC
>NC_048565.1:94596048-94603548 GCF_013265735.2 Oncorhynchus mykiss | reverse complement strand
TTGTTCTCTAGCCAGGGGGTCATACGACGGATCCACTCCAACAGCTGTGGGAACACACACGTTCATCTGGACTCGCCTACAGACCAGTCCACACACGTTCATCTGGACTCACCTACAGACCAGTCCACACACGTTCATCTGGACTCACCTACAGACCAGTCCACACACGTTCAGTAACGCCATGACATCTTATTATTACATGGGTTATATGGAGGGTAACAATATGGAGGGTAACAGTATAGAGGGTAACAGTATGGAGGGTATTAGTATAGATAACAGTATGGAGGGTAACAGCATGGAGGGTATTAGTATAGATAACAGTATGGAGGGTAACAGTATGGAGGGTAACAGTATGGAGGGTAACAGTATGGAGGGTAACAGCATGGAGGGTAACAGTATGGAGGGTAACAGTATAGATAACAGTATGAAGGGTAACAGTATAGAGGGTAACAGTATGGAGGGTAACAGTATGGAGGGTAACAGTAATGAGGGTAACAGCATGGAGGGTAACAGTATGGAGGGTAACAGTATAGATAACAGTATGGAGGGTAACAGTATGGAGGGTAACAGTATGGAGGGTAACAGTATGGAGGGTAACAGTATGGAGGATAACAGTATGGAGGATAACAGTATGGAGGGTAACAGTATGGAGGATAACAGTATGGAGGGTAACAGTATAGATAACAGTATGGAGGGTAACAGTATGGAGGATAACAGTATGGAGGGTAACAGTATGGAGAGTAACAGTATGGAGGGTAACAGTATGGAGGGTATTAGTATAGATAACAGTATGGAGGGTAACAGCATGGAGGGTATTAGTATAGATAACAGTATGGAGGGTAACAGTATGGAGGGTAACAGTATGGAGGGTAACAGTATGGAGGGTAACAGCATGGAGGGTAACAGTATGGAGGGTAACAGTATAGATAACAGTATGAAGGGTAACAGTATAGAGGGTAACAGTATGGAGGGTAACAGTATGGAGGGTAACAGTAATGAGGGTAACAGCATGGAGGGTAACAGTATGGAGGGTAACAGTATAGATAACAGTATGGAGGGTAACAGTATGGAGGGTAACAGTATGGAGGGTAACAGTATGGAGGATAACAGTATGGAGGATAACAGTATGGAGGGTAACAGTATGGAGGATAACAGTATGGAGGGTAACAGTATGGAGGGTAACAGTATAGATAACAGTATGGAGGGTAACAGTATGGAGGATAACAGTATGGAGGGTAACAGTATGGAGAGTAACAGTATGGAGGGTAACAGTATGGAGGATAACAGTATGGAGGATAACAGTATGGAGGGTAACAGTATGGAGGGTAACAGTATGGAGGGTAACAGCATGGAGGGTAACAGTATGGAGGGTAACAGCATGGAGGGTAACAGTATGGAGGGTAAGAGTATGGAGGGTAACAGTATGGTGGGTAACAGTATGGAGGGTAACAGTATGGAGGATAACAGTATGGAGGGTAACAGCATGGAGGGTAACAGTATGGAGGGTAACAGTATGGAGGGTAACAGTATGGAGGGTAATAGTATAGATAACAGTATGGAGGGTAACAGCATGGAGGGTAACAGTATGGAGGGTAACAGCATGGAGGGTAACAGTATGGAGGGTAACAGTATGGAGGGTAACAGCATGGAGGGTAACAGTATGGAGGGTAACAGTATGTAGGATAACAGTATGGAGGGTAACAGTATGGAGGGTAACAGTATGGAGGATAACAGTATGGAGGGTAACAGTATGGAGGATAACAGTATGGAGGGTAACAGCATGGAGGGTAACAGTATGGAGGGTAACAGTATGGAGGGAGTATGGAGGGTAACAGTATGGAGGGTAACAGTATGGAGGGTAACAGTATGGAGGATAACAGTTTGGAGGGTAACATTATGGAGGGTAACAGTATGGAGGATAACAGTTTGGAGGGTAACAGTATGGAGGGTAACATTATGGAGGGTAACATTATGGAGGGTAACAGTATGGAGGGTAACAGTTTGGAGGGTAACTGTTTGGAAGGTAACAGTATGTAGGGTACTTCTAACAGCATGGAGGGTAACAGTATGGAGGGTAATAGTATGGAGGGTAACAGTATGGAGGGTATTAGTATAGATACCAGTATGGAGGGTAAGAGCATGGAGGGTAACAGTATGGAGGGTAACAGTATGGAGGGTAACAGTATGGAGGGTAACAGTATGGAGGATAACAGTATGGAGGGTAACAGCATGGAGGGTAACAGTATGGAGGGTAACAGTATGGAGGGTGTATGGAGGGTAACAGTATAGATGGTAACAGTATGGAGGGTAACAGTATGGAGGGTAACAGTATGGAGGGTAACAGTATGGAGGATAACAGTTTGGAGGATAACAGTATGGAGGGTAACATTATGGACGGTAACAGTATGGAGGATAACAGTTTGGAGGGTAACAGTATGGAGGGTAACATTATGGAGGGTAACATTATGGAGGGTAACAGTATGGAGGGTAACAGTTTGGAGGGTAACTGTATGGAAGGTAACAGTATGTAGGGTACTTCTAACAGCATGGAGGGTAACAGTATGGAGGGTAATAGTATAGATGGTAACAGTATAGATGATAACAGCATGGAGGGTAACAGTATGGAGGGTAACAGTATGGAGGGTAACAGTATGGAGGGTATTAGTATAGATAACAGTATGGAGGGTAAGAGTATGGAGGGTAACAGTATGGAGGGTAACAGTATGGAGGGTAACAGTATGGAGGGTAACAGTATAGAGGGTAACAGTATGGAGGGTAACATTATGGAGGGTAACAGTATGGAGGGTAACAGTATGGAGGGTAACAGTATGGAGGGTAACAGTATGGAGGTTAACAGCATGGAGGGTAACAGTATGGAGGGTAACAGTATGGAGGGTATTAGTATAGATAACAGTATGGAGGGTAACAGTATGGAGGGTAACAGCATGGAGGGTAACAGTATGGAGGGTAACAGTATGGAGGGTAACAGCATGGAGGGTAACAGCATGGAGAGTAACAGCATGGAGGGTAACAGTATGGAGGGTAACAGCATGGAGGGTAACAGCATGGAGAGTAACAGCATGGAGGGTAACAGCATGGAGAGTAACAGCATGGAGGGTAACAGTATGGAGGGTAACAGCATGGAGGGTAACAGGGGTTCTATGTTTAGTAGACATCAGAGGTAACTTTGTTACAGTAGTCAATATTCAAAGATTTGGATGGTTCATGTATAGATCCAGATCGTTTGATTTTGATCAGCAATATGATTGATATTGATCAGCCATATGATTGATATTGATCAGTCATATGATTGATATTGATCAGCCATATGATTGATATTGATCAGCCATATGATTGATATTGATCAGCCATATGATTGATATTGATCAGTTCTTCGATTGATATTGATCAGCCATATGATTGATATTGATCAGCCATATGATTGATATTGATCAGTCATATGATTGATATTGATAAGTCATGATTGAGTGACAGGAAGTAGCTAAGGAACCAGTCACATTGTGTTATGTTTTTCCTCCTAAAATGGTGTGTCCCTGTGTGTGTGAGGGGTGATTACCTGACTGGCCAGTTTCTCATATTCCTCCATGAGGCTCTCATTCTCCTGGTTGACCCCCAGAATTGTACAGATACGGTTAGCTGCTGTCTCCGCCTGTAGAGACACACAGCAACGGGTCACATTACAGTCCCATCCTTTGGTTAATTACATGGAAACCATCTGGACGGTGTGTGATGCTAATGTGATCTAGCACCCTAAAACAACGTGATGACAGCTAAGGGTTAGGTTTAAAATCCTAGTATTAATTGGTTATATTGTTTGGATAAAAAATGTTTTAATGTTTCAGACAGGAACAAAAAGGGATCCATGTTAAAATATCCACTAGTAATTCATTATGTGAGAACCTAGTTACAGTGGGGTGGTAGTATTTTCATGTGGTAATTCAAGCCTTTTAACAATAATCACTCTGCAGTCCAAAACCACACACACATACACTCAAACGGTCTCTCTACCTGCTCTGCTCCAGCAATAATCACTCTGCAGTCCAAAACCACACACACATACACTCAAACGGTCTCTCTACCTGCTCTGCTCCAGCAATAATCACTCTGCAGTCCAAAACCACACACACACACACTCAAACGGTCTCTCTACCTGCTCTGCTCCAGCAATAATCACTCTGCAGTCCAAAACCACACACACACACACTCAAACAGTCTCTCTACCTGCTCTGCTCCAGCAATAATCACTCTGCAGTCCAAAACCACACACACATACACTCAAACGGTCTCTCTACCTGCTCTGCTCCAGCAAAAGCATGGTAGAAACAGGAGACATAGGTCATGATAGCTCTCTCATCGGGCTTGGGGCTGTTGATGATGTCTGGAGTGGAGGGGGGGGGGGGGGAGAGTGAAAAACAAAAATAATCTAAAACCAGGAAAAATTTACCCAGGAAAAAACACAATTTGGGAAAATGTAAAACCTAATTTCGGGGGGAAAAAATCACAGATTTTATAGGTCCAAAATCACAGATTCTATAGGTCCAAAATCACAGATTCTATAGGTCCAAAATCACAGATTCTATAGGTCCAAAATCACAGATTCTATAGGTCCAAAATCACAGATTTTATAGGTCCAAAATCACAGATTCTATAGGTCCAAAATCACAGATTTTATAGGTCCAAAATCACAGATTCTATAGGTCCAAAATCACAGATTTTATAGGTCCAAAATCACAGATTCTATAGGTCCAAAATCACAGATTCTATAGGTCCAAAATCACAGATTCTATAGGTCCAAAATCACAGATTCTATAGGTCCAAAATCACAGATTTTATAGGTCCAAAATCACAGATTCTATAGGTCCAAAATCACAGATTTTATAGGGCCAAAATCACAGACTTCCTTTAGAGATGAACCATTATTTTAGCAGGTATATTGACAGAAAACATATCGCACTACTTTCTCTTGTTCACTAAGGACTTGGGGAAGAGTTTCCTGGTGGAAAAAATAGTAGCTTGCGAAATGTTTGATTTAAAAAAAAAAAAGTAGCTCTCATACTAGAAAAGTTTGGAGACCCCTGATCTAAAATATTTACCTTCAGCGTCCAACATCTTGGGGATGTCCAGGTATTTCTCCGCCACATCAAAGGCTAGGTTCAGATTACCCAGAGGGTCATCCTGGATAGAGGAGATAGTAGAAGAGATCATAACGAGACACGTAAACACACCGTTTAACTGACATATTCATCCACACTGTCTTCAACTCATCATCAATCATACTATTACCGTGTAACACAATACTGGCTAGTACATGTAAACCGTTTCAACATTCAACATGGCAACTCCAGGGGACATACAATTCATTAGTAGACCTTCGGCCTTGGACCTAGACACTGTCCCTTAATATCCCAGGTGGTACCAACCAGGTGTTCTAATATCCCAGATGGTACCAACCAGGTGTTCTAATATCCCCAGGTGGTACCAACCAGGTGTTCTAATATCCCCAGGTGGTACCAACCAGGTGTTCTAATATCCCCAGATGGTACCAACCAGGTGTTCTAATATCCCCAGATGGTACCAACCAGGTGTTCTAATATCCCAGATGGTACCAACCAAGTGTTCTGATATCCCCAGGTGGTACCAACCAGGTGTTCTAATATCCCCAGATGGTACCAACCAGGTGTTCTAATATCCCAGATGGTACCAACCAGGTGTTCTGATATCCCCAGGTGGTACCAACCAGGTGTTCTAATATCCCCAGATGGTACCAACCAGGTGTTCTAATATCCCCAGATGGTACCAACCAGGTGTTCTAATATCCCCAGATGGTACCAACCAGGTGTTCTAGAATCCCCAGATGGTACCAACCAGGTGTTCTAATATCCCCAGATGGTACCAACCAGGTGTTCTAATATCCCCAGATGGTACCAACCAGGTGTTCTAATATCCCCAGATGGTACCAACCAGGTGTTCTAATATCCCAGATGGTACCAACCAGGTGTTCCTTGTGGATTACCAACAGCTACAGATGTACTGTCTTAATTTGATCATTCTGTTGTCACAGAGTAATTTCCTGCGCATCAGGAACTGCAAACTGGTAGTGTATTCAAGGTTTAACAAATCTTCTAAAGTTTGTCATTTCCACTTTACAATGTCAGACTTGATTTGTCCAACAAAAACTGTATCAACCCCTACAAAAATGTCTGTTCATTATAATCCACATAATAATTCACGTTTCCTGTTGCTGCAGGATGTTTCTCCTGCTGTGAAAAGCTGATAAAATGAAGATAGTACAGCATCTCAGAGTCATGCGTCGATAAAGCTCAGTTTATATAGTTGATATAGCTCAGTTTATATAGTTGATAAAGCTCAGTTTATATAGTTAATATAGCTCAGTTTATATAGTTGATATAGCTCAGTTTATATAGTTAATATAGCTCAGTTTATATAGTTGATAAAGCTCAGTTTATATAGTTAATATAGCTCAGTTTATATAGTTGATATAGCTCAGTTTATATAGTTAATATAGCTCAGTTTATATAGTTAATATAGCTCAGTTTATATAGTTGATATAGCTCAGTTTATATAGTTAATATAGCTCAGTTTATATAGTTAATATAGCTCAGTTTATATAGTTAATATAGCTCAGTTTATATAGTTAATATAGCTCAGTTTATATAGTTGATATAGCTCAGTTTATATAGTTGATATAGCTCAGTTTATATAGTTAATATAGCTCAGTTTATATAGTTAATATAGCTCAGTTTATATAGTTAATATAGCTCAGTTTATATAGTTAATATAGCTCAGTTTATATAGTCATTATAGCTCAGTTTATATAGTTGATATAGCTCAGTTTATATAGTTGATATAGCTTGGTTTATACAGTTGATATAGCTTGGTTTATACAGTTGATATAGCTTGGTTTATACAGTCATTATAGCTTGGTTTATACAGTCATTATAGCTCGGTTTCTACAGTCATTATAGCTTGTTTTATACAGTCATTATAGCTCGTATATAGTCATTATAGCTCTTATACAGTGTTATAGCTCTTATATAGTCATTATAGCTCTTATACAGTGTTATAGCTCTTATATAGTCATTATAGCTCTTGTACAGTTGTTATAGCTCTTATATAGTCATTATAGCTCTTGTACAGTTGTTATAGCTCGTATATAGTCATTATAGCTCTTATACAGTGTTATAGCTCGTATATAGTCATTATAGCTCTTATACAGTGTTATAGCTCTTATATAGTCATTATAGCTCTTGTACAGTTGTTATAGCTCTTATATAGTCATTATAGCTCTTATACAGTTGTTAAAGCTCTTATATAGTCATTATAGCTATTTTACAGTTGATATAGCTCGGTTTACACAGTAGTTATAGCTCTTATATAGTAGTTCTAGCTCTTATACAGTTGTTATAGCTCTTATATAGTCGATGTATCTCTTATGTAGTCTTAGTTTTATCATATAGT
>NC_048565.1:94518548-94591048 GCF_013265735.2 Oncorhynchus mykiss | reverse complement strand
GTGTAAATACTATAGTTTACTGTGGTGTAAATACTATAGTATACTATGGTGTAAATACTATAGTATACTGTGGTGTAAATACTATAGTATACTGTGGTGTAACTACTATAGTATACTGTGGTATAAATACTATAGTATACTGTGGTATAAATACTATAGTATACCATGGTATAAATACTATAGTATACCGTGGTATAAATATTATAGTATACTGTGGTATAAATACTATAGTATACTGTGTTATAAATACTATAGTATACTGTGGTGTAAATACTATAGTATACTGTGGTATAAATACTATAGTATACTGTGTTATAAATACTATAGTATACTGTGGTGTAAATACTATAGTATACTGTGGTATAAATACTATAGTATACTGTGGTATAAATATTATAGTATACTGTGTTATAAATACTATAGTATACTGTGGTGTAACTACTATAGTATACTGTGGTATAAATACTATAGTATACTGTGGTATAAATACTATAGTATACCATGGTATAAATACTATAGTATTCGTTGTAGTGTTTTTGCGGACTAAAAAGTAACAAGCACTGAAAATCTTCTTTACACTCTCTTTGGGTAATTCATTCCAATCATTTTAAAGTTAACAGCCGGCAAGTTTCAGTATTTTGATATGTACACAAATCTACCAAAACAGACGTTTTATATCCTGGCACAAAATGTAATTAGGAAAATCTACAGATTGATTTTCAGGTAAAAAAAAAAATATTGTTTTTTAACAGTGCAGTACTTCTACATACAATTAGACAATCAAATCCAAATATTGAAGTCCTAAAGTTCACCTAAAGTCCACCTAAAACCCTGCAGTGAATACTATAGTATTTGCTGTAGTATTCAGTAGTACTTACAGTTAACATGGTATAAATAAAAGGAAACTAGATCTATAACGTACCTTCAGCTGTGGTGAAATAGATCTATAACATACCTTCAGCTGTGGTGAAATAGATCTATAACGTACCTTCAGCTGTGGTGAAATAGATCTATAACATACCTTCAGCTGTGGTGAAATAGATCTATAATGTACCTTCAGCTGTGGTGAAATAGATACACCTTCAGCTGTGGTGAAATAGATCTATAATGTACCTTCAGCTGTGGTGAAATAGATCTATAATGTACCTTCAGCTGTGGTGAAATAGATCTATAATGTACCTTCAGCTGTGGTGAAATAGATCTATAACATACCTTCAGCTGTGGTGAAATAGATCTATAATGTACCTTCAGCTGTGGTGAAATAGATCTATAACATACCTTCAGCTGTGAGGAAATAGATCTATAACATACCTTCAGCTGTGGTGAAATAGATCTATAACATACCTTCAGCTGTGGTGAAATAGATCTATAACATACCTTCAGCTGTGGTGAAATAGATCTATAACATACCGTCAGCTGTGGTGAAATAGAGCTATAACATACCTTCAGCTGTGGTGAAATAGATCTATAACATACCTTCAGCTGTGGTGAAATAGATCTATAACATACCTTCAGCTGTGGGGAAATAGATCTATAACGTACCTTCAGCTGTGGTGAAATAGAGCTATAACATACCTTCAGCTGTGGTGAAATAGATCTATAACATACCTTCAGCTGTGGTGAAATAGATACACCTTCAGCTGTGGTGAAATAGAGCTATAACATACCTTCAGCTGTGGTGAAATAGATCTATAACATACCTTCAGCTGTGGTGAAATAGATACACCTTCAGCTGTGGTGAAATAGATACACCTTCAGCTGTGGTGAAATATATCTATAATGTACCTTCAGCTGTGGTGAAATAGATCTATAATGTACCTTCAGCTGTGGGGAAATAGAGCTATAACATACCTTCAGCTGTGGTGAAATAGATCTATAACGTACCTTCAGCTGTGGTGAAATAGATCTATAACATACCTTCAGCTGTGGTGAAATAGATACACTTTCAGCTGTGGGGAAATAGATCTATAATGTACTTTCAGCTGTGGTGAAATAGATCTATAATGTACCTTCAGCTGTGGTGAAATAGATCTATAACGTACCTTCAGCTGTGGTGAAATAGATCTATAACATACCTTCAGCTGTGGTGAAATAGATACACTTTCAGCTGTGGGGAAATAGATCTATAATGTACTTTCAGCTGTGGTGAAATAGATCTATAATGTACCTTCAGCTGTGGTGAAATAGATCTATAACGTACCTTCAGCTGTGGTGAAATAGATCTATAATGTACCTTCAGCTGTGGTGAAATAGATCTATAACGTACCTTCAGCTGTGGTGAAATAGATCTATAACATACCTTCAGCTGTGGTGAAATAGATCTATAACATACCTTCAGCTGTGGTGAAATAGATCTATAACGTACCTTCAGCTGTGGTGAAATAGATCTATAACATACCTTCAGCTGTGGTGAAATAGAGCTATAATGTACCTTCAGCTGTGGTGAAATAGATACACCTTCAGCTGTGGTGAAATAGATCTACAACATACCTTCAGCTGTGGTGAAATAGATCTATAACATACCGTCAGCTGTGGTGAAATAGAGCTATAACATACCTTCAGCTGTGGTGAAATAGATCTATAACATACCTTCAGCTGTGGTGAAATAGATACACCTTCAGCTGTGGTGAAATAGATACACCTTCAGCTGTGGTGAAATATATCTATAATGTACCTTCAGCTGTGGTGAAATAGATCTATAATGTACCTTCAGCTGTGGTGAAATAGATCTATAATGTACCTTCAGCTGTGGTGAAATAGATCTATAACATACCTTCAGCTGTGGTGAAATAGATACACTTTCAGCTGTGGGGAAATAGATCTATAATGTACTTTCAGCTGTGGTGAAATAGATCTATAATGTACCTTCAGCTGTGAGGAAATAGATCTATAACATACCTTCAGCTGTGGTGAAATAGATCTATAACATACCTTCAGCTGTGGTGAAATAGATCTATAACATACCTTCAGCTGTGGTGAAATAGATCTATAACATACCTTCAGCTGTGAGGAAATAGATCTATAACATACCTTCAGCTGTGGTGAAATAGATCTATAACATACCTTCAGCTGTGGTGAAATAGATCTATAACATACCTTCAGCTGTGGTGAAATAGATCTATAACATACCTTCAGCTGTGAGGAAATAGATCTATAACATACCTTCAGCTGTGGTGAAATAGATCTATAACATACCTTCAGCTGTGGTGAAATAGATCTATAACATACCTTCAGCTGTGGTGAAATAGATCTATAACGTACCTTCAGCTGTGGTGAAATAGATCTATAACGTACCTTCAGCTGTGGTGAAATAGATCTATAACATACCTTCAGCTGTGGTGAAATAGGTCTATAACATACCTTCAGCTGTGGTGAAATAGATCTATAACGTACCTTCAGCTGTGGTGAAATAGATCTATAATGTACCTTCAGCTGTGGTGAAATAGATCTATAACATACCTTCAGCTGTGGTGAAATAGGTCTATAACATACCTTCAGCTGTGGTGAAATAGATCTATAATGTACCTTCAGCTGTGGTGAAATAGATCTATAACGTACCTTCAGCTGTGGTGAAATAGATCTATAACATACCTTCAGCTGTGGTGAAATAGATCTATAACATACCTTCAGCTGTGGTGAAATAGATCTATAACGTACCTTCAGCTGTGGTGAAATAGATCTATAACGTACCTTCAGCTGTGGTGAAATAGATCTATAATGTACCTTCAGCTGTGGTGAAATAGATCTATAACATACCTTCAGCTGTGGTGATATAGATCTATAACGTACCTTCAGCTGTGGTGATATAGATCTATAACATACCTTCAGCTGTGGTGATATAGATCTATAACGTACCTTCAGCTGTGGTGAAATAGATCTATAACATACCTTCAGCTGTGGGGAAATAGATCTATAACGTACCTTCAGCTGTGGTGAAATAGAGCTATAACATACCTTCAGCTGTGGTGAAATAGATCTATAACATACCTTCAGCTGTGGTGAAATAGATACACCTTCAGCTGTGGTGAAATAGAGCTATAACATACCTTCAGCTGTGGTGAAATAGATCTATAACATTCCTTCAGCTGTGGTGAAATAGATACACCTTCAGCTGTGGTGAAATAGATACACCTTCAGCTGTGGTGAAATATATCTATAATGTACCTTCAGCTGTGGTGAAATAGATCTATAATGTACCTTCAGCTGTGGGGAAATAGAGCTATAACATACCTTCAGCTGTGGTGAAATAGATCTATAACGTACCTTCAGCTGTGGTGAAATAGATCTATAACATACCTTCAGCTGTGGTGAAATAGATACACTTTCAGCTGTGGGGAAATAGATCTATAATGTACTTTCAGCTGTGGTGAAATAGATCTATAATGTACCTTCAGCTGTGGTGAAATAGATCTATAACGTACCTTCAGCTGTGGTGAAATAGATCTATAACATACCTTCAGCTGTGGTGAAATAGATACACTTTCAGCTGTGGGGAAATAGATCTATAATGTACTTTCAGCTGTGGTGAAATAGATCTATAATGTACCTTCAGCTGTGGTGAAATAGATCTATAACGTACCTTCAGCTGTGGTGAAATAGATCTATAATGTACCTTCAGCTGTGGTGAAATAGATCTATAACGTACCTTCAGCTGTGGTGAAATAGATCTATAACATACCTTCAGCTGTGGTGAAATAGAGCTATAATGTACCTTCAGCTGTGGTGAAATAGATACACCTTCAGCTGTGGTGAAATAGATCTACAACATACCTTCAGCTGTGGTGAAATAGATCTATAACATACCGTCAGCTGTGGTGAAATAGAGCTATAACATACCTTCAGCTGTGGTGAAATAGATCTATAACATACCTTCAGCTGTGGTGAAATAGATACACCTTCAGCTGTGGTGAAATAGATACACCTTCAGCTGTGGTGAAATATATCTATAATGTACCTTCAGCTGTGGTGAAATAGATCTATAATGTACCTTCAGCTGTGGTGAAATAGATCTATAATGTACCTTCAGCTGTGGTGAAATAGATCTATAATGTACCTTCAGCTGTGGTGAAATAGATACACTTTCAGCTGTGGGGAAATAGATCTATAATGTACTTTCAGCTGTGGTGAAATAGATCTATAATGTACCTTCAGCTGTGAGGAAATAGATCTATAACATACCTTCAGCTGTGGTGAAATAGATCTATAACATACCTTCAGCTGTGGTGAAATAGATCTATAACATACCTTCAGCTGTGGTGAAATAGATCTATAACATACCTTCAGCTGTGAGGAAATAGATCTATAACATACCTTCAGCTGTGGTGAAATAGATCTATAACATACCTTCAGCTGTGGTGAAATAGATCTATAACATACCTTCAGCTGTGGTGAAATAGATCTATAACATACCTTCAGCTGTGAGGAAATAGATCTATAACATACCTTCAGCTGTGGTGAAATAGATCTATAACATACCTTCAGCTGTGGTGAAATAGATCTATAACATACCTTCAGCTGTGGTGAAATAGATCTATAACGTACCTTCAGCTGTGGTGAAATAGATCTATAACGTACCTTCAGCTGTGGTGAAATAGATCTATAACATACCTTCAGCTGTGGTGAAATAGGTCTATAACATACCTTCAGCTGTGGTGAAATAGATCTATAACGTACCTTCAGCTGTGGTGAAATAGATCTATAATGTACCTTCAGCTGTGGTGAAATAGATCTATAACATACCTTCAGCTGTGGTGAAATAGGTCTATAACATACCTTCAGCTGTGGTGAAATAGATCTATAATGTACCTTCAGCTGTGGTGAAATAGATCTATAACGTACCTTCAGCTGTGGTGAAATAGATCTATAACATACCTTCAGCTGTGGTGAAATAGATCTATAACATACCTTCAGCTGTGGTGAAATAGATCTATAACGTACCTTCAGCTGTGGTGAAATAGATCTATAACGTACCTTCAGCTGTGGTGAAATAGATCTATAATGTACCTTCAGCTGTGGTGAAATAGATCTATAACATACCTTCAGCTGTGGTGATATAGATCTATAACGTACCTTCAGCTGTGGTGATATAGATCTATAACATACCTTCAGCTGTGGTGATATAGATCTATAACGTACCTTCAGCTGTGGTGAAATAGATCTATAACATACCTTCAGCTGTGATGAAATAGATCTATAACGTACCTTCAGCTGTGGTGAAATAGATCTATAATGTACCTTCAACTGTGGTGAAATAGATCTATAACGTACCTTCAGATGTGGTGAAATAGATCTATAACATACCTTCAGCTGTGGTGAAATAGATCTATAACATACCTTCAGCTGTGGTGAAATAGATCTATAATGTACCTTCAGCTGTGGTGAAATAGATCTATAATGTACCTTCAGCTGTGGTGAAATAGATCTATAATGTACCTTCAGCTGTGGTGAAATAGATCTATAATGTACCTTCAGCTGTGGTGAAATAGATCTATAACATACCTTCAGCTGTGGTGAAATAGATACACTTTCAGCTGTGGGGAAATAGATCTATAATGTACTTTCAGCTGTGGTGAAATAGATCTATAATGTACCTTCAGCTGTGAGGAAATAGATCTATAACATACCTTCAGCTGTGGTGAAATAGATCTATAACATACCTTCAGCTGTGGTGAAATAGATCTATAACATACCTTCAGCTGTGGTGAAATAGATCTATAACATACCTTCAGCTGTGAGGAAATAGATCTATAACATACCTTCAGCTGTGGTGAAATAGATCTATAACATACCTTCAGCTGTGGTGAAATAGATCTATAACATACCTTCAGCTGTGGTGAAATAGATCTATAACATACCTTCAGCTGTGAGGAAATAGATCTATAACATACCTTCAGCTGTGGTGAAATAGATCTATAACATACCTTCAGCTGTGGTGAAATAGATCTATAACATACCTTCAGCTGTGGTGAAATAGATCTATAACGTACCTTCAGCTGTGGTGAAATAGATCTATAACGTACCTTCAGCTGTGGTGAAATAGATCTATAACATACCTTCAGCTGTGGTGAAATAGGTCTATAACATACCTTCAGCTGTGGTGAAATAGATCTATAACGTACCTTCAGCTGTGGTGAAATAGATCTATAATGTACCTTCAGCTGTGGTGAAATAGATCTATAACATACCTTCAGCTGTGGTGAAATAGGTCTATAACATACCTTCAGCTGTGGTGAAATAGATCTATAATGTACCTTCAGCTGTGGTGAAATAGATCTATAACGTACCTTCAGCTGTGGTGAAATAGATCTATAACATACCTTCAGCTGTGGTGAAATAGATCTATAACATACCTTCAGCTGTGGTGAAATAGATCTATAACGTACCTTCAGCTGTGGTGAAATAGATCTATAACGTACCTTCAGCTGTGGTGAAATAGATCTATAATGTACCTTCAGCTGTGGTGAAATAGATCTATAACATACCTTCAGCTGTGGTGATATAGATCTATAACGTACCTTCAGCTGTGGTGATATAGATCTATAACATACCTTCAGCTGTGGTGATATAGATCTATAACGTACCTTCAGCTGTGGTGAAATAGATCTATAACATACCTTCAGCTGTGGGGAAATAGATCTATAACGTACCTTCAGCTGTGGTGAAATAGAGCTATAACATACCTTCAGCTGTGGTGAAATAGATCTATAACATACCTTCAGCTGTGGTGAAATAGATACACCTTCAGCTGTGGTGAAATAGAGCTATAACATACCTTCAGCTGTGGTGAAATAGATCTATAACATTCCTTCAGCTGTGGTGAAATAGATACACCTTCAGCTGTGGTGAAATAGATACACCTTCAGCTGTGGTGAAATATATCTATAATGTACCTTCAGCTGTGGTGAAATAGATCTATAATGTACCTTCAGCTGTGGGGAAATAGAGCTATAACATACCTTCAGCTGTGGTGAAATAGATCTATAACGTACCTTCAGCTGTGGTGAAATAGATCTATAACATACCTTCAGCTGTGGTGAAATAGATACACTTTCAGCTGTGGGGAAATAGATCTATAATGTACTTTCAGCTGTGGTGAAATAGATCTATAATGTACCTTCAGCTGTGGTGAAATAGATCTATAACGTACCTTCAGCTGTGGTGAAATAGATCTATAACATACCTTCAGCTGTGGTGAAATAGATACACTTTCAGCTGTGGGGAAATAGATCTATAATGTACTTTCAGCTGTGGTGAAATAGATCTATAATGTACCTTCAGCTGTGGTGAAATAGATCTATAACGTACCTTCAGCTGTGGTGAAATAGATCTATAATGTACCTTCAGCTGTGGTGAAATAGATCTATAACGTACCTTCAGCTGTGGTGAAATAGATCTATAACATACCTTCAGCTGTGGTGAAATAGAGCTATAATGTACCTTCAGCTGTGGTGAAATAGATACACCTTCAGCTGTGGTGAAATAGATCTACAACATACCTTCAGCTGTGGTGAAATAGATCTATAACATACCGTCAGCTGTGGTGAAATAGAGCTATAACATACCTTCAGCTGTGGTGAAATAGATCTATAACATACCTTCAGCTGTGGTGAAATAGATACACCTTCAGCTGTGGTGAAATAGATACACCTTCAGCTGTGGTGAAATATATCTATAATGTACCTTCAGCTGTGGTGAAATAGATCTATAATGTACCTTCAGCTGTGGTGAAATAGATCTATAATGTACCTTCAGCTGTGGTGAAATAGATCTATAATGTACCTTCAGCTGTGGTGAAATAGATCTATAACATACCTTCATCTGTGGTGAAATAGATCTATAACATACCTTCAGCTGTGGTGAAATAGATCTATAACATACCTTCAGCTGTGGTGAAATAGATCTATAACATACCTTCAGCTGTGGTGAAATAGATCTATAACATACCTTCAGCTGTGGTGAAATAGATCTATAACATACCTTCAGCTGTGAGGAAATAGATCTATAACATACCTTCAGCTGTGGTGAAATAGATCTATAACATACCTTCAGCTGTGGTGAAATAGATCTATAACATACCTTCAGCTGTGGTGAAATAGATCTATAACATACCTTCAGCTGTGAGGAAATAGATCTATAACATACCTTCAGCTGTGGTGAAATAGATCTATAACATACCTTCAGCTGTGGTGAAATAGATCTATAACATACCTTCAGCTGTGGTGAAATAGATCTATAACGTACCTTCAGCTGTGGTGAAATAGATCTATAACGTACCTTCAGCTGTGGTGAAATAGATCTATAACATACCTTCAGCTGTGGTGAAATAGGTCTATAACATACCTTCAGCTGTGGTGAAATAGATCTATAACGTACCTTCAGCTGTGGTGAAATAGATCTATAATGTACCTTCAGCTGTGGTGAAATAGATCTATAACATACCTTCAGCTGTGGTGAAATAGGTCTATAACATACCTTCAGCTGTGGTGAAATAGATCTATAATGTACCTTCAGCTGTGGTGAAATAGATCTATAACGTACCTTCAGCTGTGGTGAAATAGATCTATAACATACCTTCAGCTGTGGTGAAATAGATCTATAACATACCTTCAGCTGTGGTGAAATAGATCTATAACGTACCTTCAGCTGTGGTGAAATAGATCTATAACGTACCTTCAGCTGTGGTGAAATAGATCTATAATGTACCTTCAGCTGTGGTGAAATAGATCTATAACATACCTTCAGCTGTGGTGATATAGATCTATAACGTACCTTCAGCTGTGGTGATATAGATCTATAACATACCTTCAGCTGTGGTGATATAGATCTATAACGTACCTTCAGCTGTGGTGAAATAGATCTATAACATACCTTCAGCTGTGATGAAATAGATCTATAACGTACCTTCAGATGTGGTGAAATAGATCTATAACATACCTTCAGCTGTGGTGAAATAGATCTATAACATACCTTCAGCTGTGGTGAAATAGATCTATAACGTACCTTCAGCTGTGGTGAAATAGATCTATAATGTACCTTCAACTGTGGTGAAATAGATCTATAACGTACCTTCAGATGTGGTGAAATAGATCTATAACATACCTTCAGCTGTGGTGAAATAGATCTATAACATACCTTCAGCTGTGGTGAAATAGATCTATAATGTACCTTCAGCTGTGGTGAAATAGATCTATAATGTACCTTCAGCTGTGGTGAAATAGATCTATAATGTACCTTCAGCTGTGGTGAAATAGATCTATAACATACCTTCAGCTGTGGTGAAATAGATCTATAACATACCTTCAGCTGTGGTGAAATAGGTCTATAACGTACCTTCAGCTGTGGTGAAATAGATCTATAATGTACCTTCAGCTGTGGTGAAATAGATCTATAACATACCTTCAGCTGTGGTGAAATAGATCTATAACATACCTTCAGCTGTGGTGATATAGATCTGTAACGTACCTTCAGCTGTGGTGAAATAGATCTATAACATACCTTCAGCTGTGGTGATATAGATCTATAATGTACCTTCAGCTGTGGTGAAATAGATCTATAATGTACCTTCAGCTGTGGTGAAATAGATCTATAACATACCTTCAGCTGTGGTGAAATAGATCTATAATGTACCTTCAGCTGTGGTGAAATAGATCTATAATGTACCTTCAGCTGTGGTGAAATAGATCTATAACATACCTTCAGCTGTGGTGATATAGATCTATAACGTACCTTCAGCTGTGGTGAAATAGATCTATAATGTACCTTCAGCTGTGGTGAAATAGATCTATAATGTACCTTCAGCTGTGGTGAAATAGATCTATAACATACCTTCAGCTGTGGTGAAATAGATCTATAATGTACCTTCAGCTGTGGTGAAATAGATCTATAACATACCTTCAGCTGTGGTGAAATATATCTATAATGTACCTTCAGCTGTGGTTAAATAGATCTATAACATACCTTCAGCTGGGGTGAAATAGATCTATAACATACCTTCAGCTGTGGTGAAATAGATCTATAATGTACCTTCAGCTGTGGTGAAATAGATCTATAACATACCTTCAGCTGTGGTGAAATAGATCTATAACATACCTTCAGCTGTGGTGAAATAGATCTATAACATACCTTCAGCTGTGGGGAAATAGATCTATAATGTACCTTCAGCTGGGGTGAAATAGATCTATAACATACCTTCAGCTGTGGTGAAATAGATCTATAATGTACCTTCAGCTGTGGTGAAATAGATCTATAACATACCTTCAGCTGTGGTGAAATAGATCTATAACATACCTTCAGCTGTGGTGAAATAGATCTATAACATACCTTCAGCTGTGGTGAAATAGATCTATAACGTACCTTCAGCTGTGGGGAAATAGATCTATAATGTACCTTCAGCTGGGGTGAAATAGATCTATAACGTACCTTCAGCTCCAATGGAGACCAGCTTGACTCCTTTGCTGGTTATGTACTCCAGAGCTTTGTTGACGTTGGCTATTTTGTGGAAGCGCATTTTCCCTCTGTCTGGTTTAGGAAGTCTTTCACCTGAGGAAGAGGAGACATGTGAAGTCATTCACCTGAGGAAGAGGAGACTCTGCGGCTGTATTGACGTATCGGACACACCTTTCAGAATAACTATCAGTGGGTGCCAATAGCCACACACACACACACACACACACACACACACACACACGCGCACACACACACACACACACACACACACACACACACACACACAGAGAGACGATGTACCAGAAATGACTTCCAGCAGCAGCATGAGTTTCAGTCCGTTCCTGAAGTCCTCCTCGATGTTTTCAATCCCAGTCCCAGCCTTCCTCAGGTGAGAGTTGCACCAGGCTGTGAAAGTCTGAGCACAACAGACGTACGGCTCAACAACGAGTCCAATCAACACAGGTTAGTCCTTGTGTCTGACTCTTTCGTGTGTCTTGGCGTTTTCTCTGTAAACAAAGCAATCTCTGTTCGGTTGCACATGTAACAGTTTACAGAGCCCCGACCCGGGCTCGAACCAGGGACCCTCTGCACGCATCAACAACTGACACCCACGAAGCATCGTTGCCCATCGCGCCACAAAAAGCCGCGGCCCTTGCAGAGCAAAGGGGAACAAGTGCTTCTAGGTCTCAGAGCGAGTGACGTCACCCGATTGAAACGCTATTAGCGCGCACCACCGCTAACTAGCTAGCCGTTTTACATCGGTTACACACAGACAGCTGGCCGCTCGTTCAGACCCATGAATCGGTGGTCAGAGAGCATTATTGGGGTATCATTTACCAGACAACATACATGGCAGAGCTTTGAGCTCTGGGAAGAAAAGTGCTTGGGGGTTATCTTTATCCATCCTCTGTATAAAGCTGTGTTTCCCTGCTATAACCTGTAGTTATAACCTGTAGTTATAGAGAGGGTAGAGAACAGTTTTTTCCTATTATAACCTAGAGTTATAACCTGTAGTTATAGAGAGGGTAGAGAGAGCAGTGTTTTCCTGTTATAACCTGTAGTTATAACCTGTAGTTATCATAGAGAGGGTAGAGAGCAGTGTTTTCCTGTTATAACCTGTAGTTATAACCTGTAGTTATAGAGAGGGTAGAGAGAGCAGTGTTTTCCTGTTATAACCTGTAGTTATAACCTGTAGTTATAACCTGTAGTTATCATAGAGAGGGTAGAGAGCAGTGTTTTCCTGTTATAACCTGTAGTTATAGAGAGGGTAGAGAGAGCAGTGTTTTGCTGTTATAACCTGTAGTTATAACCTGTAGTTATAGAGAGGGTAGAGAGAGCAGTGTTTTCCTGTTATAACCTGTAGTTATAACCTGTAGTTATAACCTGTAGTCATAGAGAGGGTAGAGAGAGCAATGTTTTCCTGTTATAACCTATAGTTATAACCTGTAGTTATAGAGAGGGTAGAGAGCAGTGTTTTCCTTTTATAACCTGTAGTTATAACCTGTAGTTATAGAGAGGGTAGAGAGAGCAGTGTTTTCCTGTTATAACCTATAGTTATAACCTGTAGTCATAGAGAGGGTAGAGAGAGCAGTGTTTTCCTGTTATAACCTATAGTTATAACCTGTAGTTATAGAGAGGGTAGAGAGCAGTGTTTTCCTGTTATAACCTGTAGTTATAACCTGTAGTTATAACCTGTAGTTATAGAGAGAGCAGTGTTTTCCTGTTATAACCTGTAGTTATAACCTGTAGTTATAGAGAGGGTAGAGAGAGCAGTGTTTTCCTGTTATAACCTGTAGTTATAACCTGTAGTTATAGAGAGTGTATAGAGAGCAGTGTTTTCCTGTTATAACCTGTAGTTATAACCTGTAGTTATAGAGAGGGTAGAGAGCAGTGTTTTCCTGTTATAACCTGTAGTTATAACCTGTAGTCATAGAGAGGGTAGAGAGCAGTGTTTTCCTGTTATAACCTGTAGTTATAACCTGTAGTCATAGAGAGTGTATAGAGAGCAGTGTTTTCCTGTTATAACCTGTAGTTATAACCTATAGTCATAGAGAGGGTAGAGAGAGCAGTGTTTTCCTGTTATAACCTGTAGTCATAGAGAGACTAGTGTTTTCCTGTTATAACCTGTAGTTATAACCTATAGTCATAGAGAGTGTATAGAGAGCAGTGTTTTCCTGTTATAACCTGTAGTTATAACCTGTAGTTATAGAGAGGGTAGAGAGCAGTGTTTTCCTGTTATAACCTGTAGTTATAACCTGTAGTTATAACCTGTAGTCATAGAGAGGGTAGAGAGAGCAGTGTTTTCCTGTTATAACCTGTAGTTATAACCTGTAGTCATAGAGAGGGTAGAGAGAGCAGTGAGGCTGATTTTGGACCCTCCTGAAACCCAATACAGTCCATTCCCATAACCCTCTGTCAGACTGGGCCAGGAGTGACACGGTCTGTTCTTCCCCCTGGCATGTCTCCCTCCCTGCCCGTGTCCGCAGCACAGTGTAATTCACAAGGTGGTTGGATTTCAGCGCTGGCTGTAATTTATGAGTGTGACTGAAGTTGTCACGGTTGTCATTGAAGTCACAAAGGTTCTCCTCCTGGTCTGATGCGACGTACTCTTGTGTGTGGTTGTTGAGATCATAAATCTGTTGACCCAGCTGGGGGGAAAAAAGCAAACAATCGTCCTTCAATGTTAACGTGACGGTACAGAACACATGGTTGTGAATGAGAACGCTGTACTGACAACACATTACCCTGGAAAAAAAGGGTTTGTTTCCTGATTGTCAGAGCCTTTACAGTAGGATGCAGTAACAGCGATCATCATAGACTAGGAGCATTATAAACTCTTATGTATATTTTTTTATTTAACGAGGCAAGTCAGTATAAGAACAAATTATTATTTGCAATGACGGCCTACCGGGTGAACAGTGGGTTAACTGCCTTGTTCAGTGGCAGAATGACAGATTTGTACCTTGTCAGCTCAGGGATTCGATCCAGCAACCTTTCGGTTACAGGCCCCACCACTAGGCTACCTGCCGTCCCTACACTCTAACCGCTAGGCTACCTGTCGTCCCTACACTCTAACCACTAGGCTACCTGCCGTCCCTCCACTCTAACCACTAGGCTACCTGCCGTCCCTACACTCTAACCACTAGGCTACCTGCCGTCCCTCCACTCTAACCACTAGGCTACCTGCCGTCCCATATGTTTCCTAGTACAAGGGAAACTAGCAACAGTAAATACCTACTCAGTACTGGAATAGTCTGATTAAGAGTCTGTTGACGCACCAGTGTGTCAATCTTATTAAAAAAAGAAAAGACCCTGTCACGTTGGTATGAAGAGATTCGGGAGACAGGCGCAGGAATGCGTATTACGTTTTTTTTTTATAAAGACACGGGGGCGAAGACCAAACAGACACGTAAACAAAACACAGGGTAGAAATCCCCAAAACAAAAGAGCGAGGAGTACCTCGAATAAATAACACACGATGATTAACACTACGGGACGAGACCCGTAATCATCTGTCCACAAGGGCACGAAAGCCCAAAAACACACAGCACAGGTATTCACGCACCAACGGACATTGGAACAATTAATGGACAGACAAGGGAAACCAAAGGGCCCACTTATACAAGTACTAATCAGCGGTTGTAGGGGACAGGTGTGCGTAATGAAAGTTCCGGAATGATCCGTGACAATCCCCATCAAAATCCATCAGTAACCTGGTAGGCTAGTTGAGAACAAGTTCTCATTTGCAACTGCGACCTGGTCAAGATGAAGCAAAGCAGTTCGACACAAACAACAACACAGAGTTACACATGGAATAAAACAAACATACAGTCAATAATACAGTACACAAATCTATATACAGCATGTGCAAATGAGGTAGGATAAGAGAGGTAAGGCAATACATAGGCTCATGGTGGCAAAGTAATTACAATATAGCAAATAAAACACTGGAATGGTAGAATGTGCAGAAGAGGAATGTGCAAGTAGAGATACTGGGCCTTATACAAGGATTGGTTTGCTTTCACAGTATTGCTTCGGGGTCATTGTCCATCTGCACTGTGAAGCGCCGTCCAATGAGTTTTGAAGCATTTGGCTGAATCTGAGCAGATAATAACATTATTAACACATTAGCCCTTAACACTTCAGAATTCATAGTGTTGTTTTTTTATCAGCAGTCACATCATCACTAAATACAAGGGAACCAGTTCCATCGACAGCCGTACATGCCCACGCCATAACACCACCTCCTCCATGCTTCACAGATGAGGTGTTAGTCAATGCTTCTCCATTCTCTTCTCTTCCCATCGTTCTGGTACAAGTTGATCTTTGTCTCATCGCTCATCAGGATGTTGTTCCAGAACTGTACAGGCTTTTAAAAAAACTTGTTTTATTTTTTACATGTTTTTATGGCAAACTCTAATGTGGTCTTCCTGTTTTTGAGGTTTACAGTCTTGTGGTAAACCGTCTGTATTTACTCTGGTGAAGTCTTCTCTTGGTCGTTGACTTTGACACAGATACGCCTGCCTCCTGGAGGGTGTTCTTGATCTGGCCAACTGTTGTGAAAAGGGGTTTTTTTCTCCATGGAAAGAATGATTCTGTCATCCACCACAGTTGTTTTCCGTTGTTCTTCTGGGCCTTTTGGTTCCTGAGCTCACCAGTGTGTTCTTTCTGTTTATTAAAGAATGTACCAAATAGTTGATTTGGACCTCGTGTTTTTGCTGTCTCTCTGAGGGGTTTGTTTTTGATTTTTCAGCCCAGTAATGTCTTGCTTCACTGGCAGTGACGGCTCTCTGGACTTCATATTGAGGGTTAAACAGCAACAGATTCCAAATGCAGATGTCACACTTTACCTTTTATCTGCTTACTTGTAAATGAACTAATGGGGGAATAACACACCTGGCCATGGAACACCTGAGCAGGCAATTGTCCAATTACTTTTGGTCCATTAAAAGGGAGGGGCCACATATTAAATGTGATGTAATTCCTACAACCTTTCACCCGATTTGGATGTAAAAACTCTCAAATTAAAGCTGAAAGTCTGCACTTTCTGCTCATATTCATAATTCAATGTCCACTCCAATATGCTGTGGTAGACAGCTACAATTATAATAACTTGGTCAATGTCCACTCCAATATGCTGTGGTAGACAGCTATAATTATAATAACTTGGTCAATGTCCACTCCAATATGCTGTGGTAGACAGCTACAATTATAATAACTTGGTCAGTGTCCACTCCAATATGCTGTGGTAGACAGCTACAATTATAATAACTTGGTCAGTGTCCACTCCAATATGCTGTGGTAAACAGCTACAATTAGAATAACTTGGTCAGTGTCCACTCCAATATGCTGTGGTAAACAGCTACAATTATAATAACTTGGTCAGTGTCCACTCCAATATGCTGTGGTAAACAGCTACAATTATAATAACTTGGTCAATGTCCACTCCAATATGCTGTGGTAAACAGCTACAATTATAATAACTTGGTCAGTGTCCACTCCAATATGCTGTGGTAAACAGCTACAATTATAATAACTTGGTCAGTGTCCACTCCAATATGCTGTGGTAGACAGCTATAATTATAATAACTTGGTCAATGTCCACTCCAATATGCTGTGGTAGACAGCTACAATTATAATAACTTGGTCAGTGTCCACTCCAATATGCTGTGGTAGACAGCTACAATTATAATAACTTGGTCAGTGTCCACTCCAATATGCTGTGGTAAACAGCTACAATTATAATAACTTGGTCAGTGTCCACTCCAATATGCTGTGGTAGACAGCTACAATTATAATAACTTGGTCAGTGTCCACTCCAATATGCTGTGGTAAACAGCTACAATTATAATAACTTGGTCAGTGTCCACTCCAATATGCTATGGTAGACAGCTATAATTATAATAACTTGGTCAGTGTCCACTCCAATATGCTGTGGTAGACAGCTATAATTATAATAACTTGGTCAGTGTCAACTCCAATATGCTGTGGTAGACAGCTATAATTATAATAACTTGGTCAGTGTCCACTCCAATATGCTGTGGTAGACAGCTACAATTATAATAACTTGGTCAGTGTCCACTCCAATATGCTGTGGTAGACAGCTATAATTATAATAACTTGGTCAATGTCCACTCCAATATGCTGTGGTAGACAGCTATAATTATAATAACTTGGTCAGTGTCCACTCCAATATGCTGTGGTAGACAGCTATAATTATAATAACTTGGTCAGTGTCCACTCCAATATGCTGTGGTAGACAGCTACAATTATAATAACTTGGTCAGTGTCCACTCCAATATGCTGTGGTAGACAGCTATAATTATAATAACTTGTTCAGTGTCCACTCCAATATGCTGTGGTAGACAGCTATAATTATAATAACTTGGTCAGTGTCCACTCCAATATGCTGTGGTAGACAGCTACAATTATAATAACTTGGTCAATGTCCACTCCAATATGCTGTGGTAGACAGCTACAATTATAATAACTTGGTCAATGTCCACTCCAATATGCTGTGGTAGACAGCTACAATTATAATAACTTGGTCAGTGTCCACTCCAATATGCTGTGGTAGACAGCTATAATTATAATAACTTGGTCAATGTCCACTCCAATATGCTGTGGTAGACAGCTATAATTATAATAACTTGGTCAGTGTCCACTCCAATATGCTGTGGTAGACAGCTACAATTATAATAACTTGGTCAGTGTCCACTCCAATATGCTGTGGTAGACAGCTATAATTATAATAACTTGGTCAGTGTCCACTCCAATATGCTGTGGTAGACAGCTATAATTATAATAACTTGGTCAGTGTCCACTCCAATATGCTGTGGTAGACAGCTACAATTATAATAACTTGGTCAGTGTCCACTCCAATATGCTGTGGTAGACAGCTACAATTATAATAACTTGGTCAGTGTCCACTCCAATATGCTGTGGTAGACAGCTACAATTATAATAACTTGGTCAGTGTCCACTCCAATATGCTGTGGTAGACAGCTACAATTATAATAACTTGGTCAGTGTCCACTCCAATATGCTGTGGTAGACAGCTATAATTATAATAACTTGGTCAGTGTCCACTCCAATATGCTGTGGTAGACAGCTATAATTATAATAACTTGGTCAGTGTCCACTCCAATATGCTGTGGTAAACAGCTACAATTATAATAACTTGGTCAGTGTCCACTCCAATATGCTGTGGTAGACAGCTACAATTATAATAACTTGGTCAGTGTCCACTCCAATATGCTGTGGTAGACAGCTACAATTATAATAACTTGGTCAGTGTCCACTCCAATATGCTGTGGTAGACAGCTACAATTATAATAACTTGGTCAGTGTCCACTCCAATATGCTGTGGTAGACAGCTACAATTATAATAACTTGGTCAGTGTCCACTCCAATATGCTGTGGTAGACAGCTACAATTATAATAACTTGGTCAGTGTCCACTCCAATATGCTGTGGTAGACAGCTACAATTATAATAACTTGGTCAGTGTCCACTCCAATATGCTGTGGTAGACAGCTACAATTATAATAACTTGGTCAGTGTCCACTCCAATATGCTGTGGTAGACAGCTACAATTATAATAACTTGGTCAATGTCCACTCCAATATGCTGTGGTAGACAGCTATAATTATAATAACTTGGTCAGTGTCCACTCCAATATGCTGTGGTAGACAGCTACAATTATAATAACTTGGTCAGTGTCCACTCCAATATGCTGTGGTAAACAGCTATAATTATAATAACTTGGTCAGTGTCCACTCCAATATGCTGTGGTAAACAGCTACAATTATAATAACTTGGTCAATGTCCACTCCAATATGCTGTGGTAGACAGCTATAATTATAATAACTTGGTCAGTGTCCACTCCAATATGCTGTGGTAAACAGCTACAATTATAATAACTTGGTCAGTGTCCACTCCAATATGCTGTGGTAAACAGCTACAATTATAATAACTTGGTCAGTGTCCACTCCAATATGCTGTGGTAGACAGCTACAATTATAATAACTTGGTCAGTGTCAACTCCAATATGTTGTTGTAGACAGCTACAATTATAATAACTTGGTCAGTGTCCACTCCAATATGCTGTGGTAGACAGCTACAATTATAATAACTTGGTCAGTGTCCAAATATTTATGGACCTGGCTGTATGTGTCCAAAAAAACGTCAATATTTCCAGAGCTTTCTCTCCTAGATATAGACTTCAAAACCTTATTTATTTATTTATTATTATTATTATTATATTTTTTTACCCCTTTTTTCTCCCCAATTGGTAGTTACAGTCTTGTCTCATCGCTGCAACTCCCGTAAGGACTCGGGAGAGGCGATGGTCGAGAGCCGTGAGTCCTCCGAAACACGACCCAACTAAGCCGCAACTGCTTCTTGACCCAATGCTCGCTTAACCCGGGAAGCCAGCCGCACCAATGTGTCGGAGGAAACACAGTACACCTGGTGACCGTGTCAGCGTGCACTGCACCCGGGACGCCACAGGAGTCGCTAGTGCACGATGGGAAAAGAACATTCCTGCCAGTCAAACCCTCCATTAACCCGGACGGCGCTGGGCCAATTGTGCGTCGCCCCATGGGTCTCCCGGTCGCGGCTGGCTGCTACAGAGCCTGGACTCGAACCCAGAATCTCTAGTGGCACAGCTAGCACCGCGATGCAGTGCCTTAGACCACTACGCCACTAAGGAGGCCTCAAAGCCAAATCATACAGCTAAATGATCCATGGTAGGACCATCTTAAAACAATTCCATATGTCAGATTAGTAGGAGGGAGGAATATCTTAAAACAATTCCATATGTCAGCCCCCAATATACCGTACAGTCAAGTCATATGAGTCAATGGTAGAACTATAGCGCCCCCTGTTGGTTCAATGGGACTGCGTCACTGTGGGGGCGTTGCAGGGCTTTCTGAAAGGGGGTAGTGACACCGTGGCAGACTGTCAACTTAACAGGAATCAGAGAATAAACTTCATAACAAATGTTTTCATGTTGGTGTAAAATTCTAAAGTCCAGAATGACGGTTGGGAACGAATGGGAGGGAATGTGACTTCTCCAGGTACTAAACCGCACCTCAAACAGCACCATAAACTTCCCCTTCTTGTCTCCTGTGGTGTTCCTGAGTGATGGCTTAGTTCTCAGATGGAGTTGCCGAGCGCGGCCGTAAAGGGACTCTGAGGCTGTAAAACAGGAAATGAAGAGGTTCAGACCTGACCCTGAGAGGGACTCCGAGGCTGTAAAACAGGAAATGAAGCGGTTCAGACCTGACCCTGAGAGGGAGTCTGAGGCTGTAAAACAGGAAATGAAGCGGTTCAGACCTGACCCTGAGAGGGACTCTGAGGCTGTAAAACAGGAAATGAAGCGGTTCAGACCTGACCCTGAGAGGGAGTCCGTGTGCCCTAGCTGTGAGTCTAGTTTAGAATACCTCCTTATTAAAATATAATGTCTCCGTCTCACTGTCTGTCACAGCCTGGTGTGTTTCAAAGGTCCAACTGGACAACACCATATTGGACAGCTGGACAACACCATATTGGACAGCTGGACAACACCATATTGGACAGCTGGACAACACCATATTGGACAACTGGACAACACCACATTGGACAGCTGGACAACACCATATTGGACAACACCATATTGGACAACACCATATTGGACAACTGGACAACACCATATTGGACAGCTGGACAACACCATATTGGACAGCTGGACAACACCATATTGGACAACACCATATTGGACAGCTGGACAACACCATATTGGACAGCTGGACAACACCATATTGGACAGCTGGACAACACCATATTGGACAGCTGGACAACACCATATTGGACAACTGGACAACACCATATTGGACAGCTGGACAACACCATATTGGACAACTGGACAACACCATATTGGACAGCTGGACAACACCATATAGGACAGCTGGACAACACCATATTGGACAACACCATATTGGACAGCTGGACAGCACCATATTGGACAGCTGGACAACACCATATTGGACAACACCATATTGGACAGCTGGACAACACCATATTGGACAGCTGGACAACACCATATTGGACAGCTGGACAACACCATATTGGACAGCTGGACAATACCATATTGGACAACACCATATTGGACAGCTGGACAACACCATATTGGACAACTGGACAACACCATATTGGACAACTGGACAACACCATATTGGACAGCTGGACAACACCACATTGGACAACTGGACAACACCATATTGGACAGCTGGACAACACCATATTGGACAACACCATATTGGACAACTGGACAGCACCATATTGGACAGCTGGACAACACCATATTGGACAGCTGGACAACACCATTTTGGACAAAGTTGACAACACCCCATGGACAGCTGGACAACACCATATTGGACAACACCATATTGAACAACTGGACAACACCATATTGGACAGCTGGACAGCACCATATTGGACAGCTGGACAACACCATATTGGACAGCTGGACAACACCATATTGGACAACACCATATTGGACAGCTGGACAGCACCATATTGGACAGCTGGACAACACCATATTGGACAGATGGACAACACCATATTGGACAGCTGGACAACACCATATTGGACAGCTGGACAACACCATATTGGACAGCTGGACAACACCATATTGGACAGCTGGACAACACCATATTGGACAGCTGGACAACACCATATTGTCAGAACCCAGATCCTGAAATACAATGACCTGGTAATGGGGACGTGCTCTCCCCATAGTTAAGACCCCTACAGGGTTTAACATAGCTGCTCCCCATAGTTAAGACCCCTACAGGGTTTAACATAGCTGCTCCCCATAGTTAAGATCCCTCCAGGGTTTAATATAGCTGCTCCCCATAGTTAAGACCCCTCCAGGGTTTAACATAGCTGCTCCCCATAGTTAAGACCCCTCCAGGGTTTAACATAGCTGCTCCCCATAGTTAAGACCCCTCCAGGGTTTAACATAGCTGCTCCCCATAGTTAAGACCCCTCCAGGGTTTAACATAGCTGCTCCCCATAGTTAAGACCCCTCCAGGGTTTAACATAGCTGCTCCCCATAGTTAAGACCCCTCCAGGGTTTAACATAGCTGCTCCCCATAGTTAAGACCCCTCCAGGGTTTAACATAGCTGCTCCCCATAGTTAAGACCCCTCCAGGGTTTAACATAGCTGCTCCCCATAGTTAAGACCCCTCCAGGGTTTATCATAGCTGCTCCCCATAGTTAAGACCCCTCCAGGGTTTAACATAGCTGCTCCCCATAGTTAAGACCCCTCCAGGGTTTAACATAGCTGCTCCCCATAGTTAAGACCCCTCCAGGGTTTATCATAGCTGCTCCCCATAGTTAAGACCCCTCCAGGGTTTAACATAGCTGCTCCCCATAGTTAAGACCCCTCCAGGGTTTAACATAGCTGCTCCCCATAGTTAAGACCCCTCCAGGGTTTATCATAGCTGCTCCCCATAGTTAAGACCCCTCCAGGGTTTAACATAGCTGCTCCCCATAGTTAAGACCCCTCCAGGGTTTATCATAGCTGCTCCCCATAGTTAAGACCCCTCCAGGGTTTAACATAGCTGCTCCCCATAGTTAAGACCCCTCCAGGGTTTAACATAGCTGCTCCCCATAGTTAAGACCCCTCCAGGGTTTATCATAGCTGCTCCCCATAGTTAAGACCCCTCCAGGGTTTAACATAGCTGCTCCCCATAGTTAAGACCCCTCCAGGGTTTAACATAGCTGCTCCCCATAGTTAAGACCCCTCCAGGGTTTATCATAGCTGCTCCCCATAGTTAAGACCCCTCCAGGGTTTATCATAGCTGCTCTCTGTGGTCACTGCTATATTTGTTGTCTCTGTCTGGGCAGGACCATAGGCAGGGAAGGAAGCCCTGCCCTTCATGTTTAATGAGATAGTCTATTTATGCATTTATGTCTCAGTAGTTCCAGCCTCAGGGCAACAGCACCAGGTACATTGATACATGGTGGGAGGCAACCAGTCTGTAGAGAGACTCATTAATGCATGGTTCTATATTGAGGGGTAACAGTAGGTTGGCCCTGATATCTTGACAGGTCAGTGACAGATTATTTGTCTTTTGTAGAAAGCTACCTGGTCTGGGTATGAATTCTAGAGCAGACGAAGTGGACAAAGTACATTTGATTATGTAAATACACAAACTCGGTTTATATTGTAAAAAAAAAAAAACAAGTCTGTAGATGTAAATGAACATAATCTATCAGGTTGGTATTGATCCATACAGACACAGTCCTCCCGTGCCAACCGAGGACCAAGGACATTGTCTGAGCCAACTCTGTATAACCCCTTAATACGTCCTTAGTTATAATTAGCCTATGGCATCCATTCTGTTCCCGCTTCGAGCCTGGAGGACATTCTGTGTTACCAGACATCTGTCGACAGTTCTCATAAAACACACGCATCGAAAGGAATGGCAGCACAGGTCATTGCTATGCTGCCTGACTGCCTGGGAGGTATTGTTGTCTTGGCTGTCATGTCTGCCTGGTGCGTTGCCCACATAGTGTCTCTCCCACTGTACTTGGTGTTGTTTTTCTAAGTAAAGTGATCAGTATTTTATGTGCCTTTTAATAGTGCTGTCATGTAAAAAAAAACGAAACTTCCCATTAGGATGTGTTCTTGTTTTGACTCATTTGACTGTCTTGGAAATACTTCCTCTGACCTCTGCCCTCTGACCTCTGCCCTCTCTTCCTAGAATTAAAACGTTTTTTATATATATTTTTTAAGTGCAATTTCTTAAAAATTAATTATGCACATGAGTAAATATTCATAACATGGTCAGTAGTAGAGTTTATCAGCCCTTCTACTACTGCTGTGTTTTGACATTCAGTGACTTCCTCTGACCTCTGCCCTCTGCCCTCTGCCCTCTCTGAGTAAATATTCATAACATGGTCAGTAGTAGAGTTTATCAGCCCTTCTACTACTGCTGTGTTTTGACATTCAGTGACTTCCTCTTCCTCTGCCTCACTTGACGACAGTAAAACCTTTACACGATGTGGACATATGAATGAACAGACAAGACGAGTAGTGAAGTTTCTAACCTTTCTCTGCTGTTTCTCCCAGGCAGGGTCCAGGAGCAGGTCTCTGTCCCACTCATCATCCTGGATGGTGTAGTCATTATTCTGCTGTTCCTGCATCTGCATCGTGTATCCATTATTATAGTCTACAGATGTCTGCATCGTGTATCCATTATTATAGTCTACAGATGTCTGCATCATCTGGCTCTGCATCGTCTGGTTCTGCATCGTCTGGTTCTGCATCGTCTGGGTCTGCATCATTTGGTTCTGCATCATCTGGCTCTGCATCTTCTGCATCATGAAGCTCTAGAACAACACACCTGACTACAGGACAACAGGTGGTGAACAGGAGACAAGACAACGACAAAAAACCTTGTGTGTGAGTTTCTTCTCCTGAAGTCACTGCTGCAGCTTGATCAGAAGATGTGTTGGGGGGGTTGGAGTCAGAAAGCTGATCAGTCAGTCAGTGTCCTCCCTCTCTCTCTCTCCCTCTCTCTCTCTCTCTCTCTCTCTCTCTCTCTGTCTCTCTCTCTGTCTCTCTCTCTCTCTGTCTCTCTCTCTCTTCTCTCTCTGTCTCTCTCTGTCTCTGTCTCTCTCTCTCTCTCTCCCTCTCTCTCTCTCTCTCTCTCTCTCTCTCTCTGTCTCTCTCTGTCTCTTTCTCTCTCTGTCTCTCTCTCTCTCTCTCTCTGACTGTCTGTCTGTCCCTTGTTGTCCTTGGACTGCCCTGCAGCAGTTGTCCAGGCAGAGAATGTACCTACTAGTTATAGTTGGGTGTCGTGTGTCACAGTGACCAATAAGAAATTGTCATCCGTTGTGTGATCATTCAGAATGAGAGTCTATTACTGGTTACACCTAGTGTTGACTGTCTTCCTGAGACCATGGAGTTGAATCCAGTGCCTTCGGGAAAGTATTCAGACCCCGCTGACTCTTCCCACATTTTGGAACGTTACAGCCTTATTCTAAAATGGATTACGTAAAACAATATCCTCAGCAATCTACACACAATACCCCATAATGACATCACAATACCCCATAATGACATCACAATACCCCATAATGACATCACAATACCCCATAATGACATCACAATACCCCATAATGACATCACAATACCCCATAATGACATCACAATACCCTATAATGACAAAGCGAACACAGAACCTTCCACCAATTGGGCCTTTATGGTAGAGTGGCCAGACGGAAGCCACTCCTCAGTAAAAGGCACATGACAGCCATCTTGGAGTTTGCTAAAAGGCACCTAAAGACTCTCAGACCATGAGAAACAAGATTCTCTGGTCTGATGAAACCAAGATTGAACTCTTTGGCCTGAAAGCAAAGCGTCACGTCTGGAGGAAACCTGGCACCATCCCTACGGTGAAGCATGGTGGTGGCAGCATCATGCTGTGGGGATGTTTTTCAGCAGCAGGGACTGGGAGACTAGTCAGGATCGAGGGAAAGATGAAACGGAGCAAAGTACAGAGAGATCCTTGATGAAAACCTGCTCCAGAACTCTCAGGACCTCAGACTGGGGTGAAGGTTCACCTTACAACAGGACAACGACCCTAAGCACACAGCCAAGACAACGCAGGAGTGGCTTCGGGACAAGTCTCTGAATGTCCTTGAGTAGCCCATTAGTAACTTGGTCAAAAATAATAGCACCGATTGACCTAAAGGTGACGCTGTTAGAAGCAGTCTCGCTTAAACCCTCATATTCGCCATCCTGTTTGACCTAGAGACTTGAAACTTTGGCACGTAGGTTCTTCCTTCATGGTGAACAAATGTGCATCAAAGGCCCATAAAGCCCGTCAGGATAGATCTTGGAAATGTATGGAAATGTATGGAAATGCTTTGAAAAACGCTCTTCTCATGAACCATGAATTACACAGAATTAGCACGGTACGTAGTCCCATGGAAAATCTCTTAACTTAGTTTGAGAAAAGCTAAGGCATTTAGTTAAGTGATATGAGTTATTGATAAATTATTGCCCACACCAGGGCAATAAGAACCGATGGACATGGGACCGATGACCTTTAAACCTTTATGCCTTCAGGAAGTATTCCCCGTTACGTTGTGTTACAGCTTGACGTTTGTTTACAGTAGATGGCTGCATTCAAAGTGTGCCACGCTACACCACTAGATGGCACCATATCACACCAGGGCAATAGGAACCGATGGACGTGGGACCGATGACATTTAAAACCTTCAGGAAGTATTCCCCATTACGTTGTGTTACAGCTTGACGTTTGATTACAGTAGATGGCTGCATTCAAAGTTGACCATCCATCTTGACACAACTGTGGGAATCCCTGGAGTCAACATGGGCCCAGCATCCCTGTGGAACGCCTTCCACACCTTGTAGAGTCAACATGGCCCAGCATCTCTGTGGAACGCCTTCCACACCTTGTAGAGTCAACATGGCCCAGCATCTCTGTGGAACGCTTTCAACACCTTGTAGAGTCAACATGGGCCAGCATCCCTGTGGAACGCCTTCAACACCTTGTAGAGTCAACATGGGCCAGCATCCCTGTGGAACGCCTTCAACACCTTGTAGAGTCAACGTAGGGCCAGCATCTCTGTGGAACGCTTTCAACACCTTGTAGAGTCAACATGGGGCCAGCATCTCTGTGGAACGCTTTCAACACCTTGTAGAGTCAACATGGGCCCAGCATCTCTGTGGAACGCTTTCCACACCTTGTAGAGTCAACATGGACCAGCATCCCTGTGGAACGCTTTAGACACCTTGTAGAGTCAACATGGACCAGCATCTCTGTGGAACGCTTTCCACACCTTGTAGAGTCTATGCCCCTATGCCCCCACGATTTGAGGCTGTTCTAAGGGCAAAAGTGGGTGCCGTTCGATATTAGGAGGCGTATATATAGTTGTCCTAGCCTACCTCTTTCAGGAAATAAATTAAATGCAGTATTAGCCTTATATTTATTTAATGAATGATGTGTTATGCATCAGCTTCTAACTTACAGCCTCTGTTTCCTGTGTATTATACACCTGCGCTCTGCTGGCCTGTTAAACAACGCTCCTCTTAGAGTCCAAGGAAAAGATAGACTAGAACAGCTCCTCTTAGCAGTTCCCCATGATGATAAACAACTCCTAGTGGATGGATCCACTACAGATCCACTACAGAGGGCAGCAGTTCCCCATGATGATACAACAACTCCTAGTGGATAGATCCATTACAGAGGGCAGCAGTTCCCCATGATGATAAAACAACTCCTAGTGTATGGATCCACTACTACTAGGCCTCTATGAGAAAGAGATACTGTAGAGGCAGATGTGGTCATGTAAAAGCTGCTACGGAAAACTCCTCGCCCAGAACAAGTTCCTCCTGTGGACGGGAAGAAGACCAGCTTCAAACTCATCCGTAACTATAACACTGTGCTTTATTGTTTTTTGGTTTGATAACACTGTATGACATACGATACTGCCCGGTTGTAACAAGAATAGTGTGTTTTAACACATGGGTTACGATATGCATAGGACATCAACAACATGTAAGTGCTCATTGTAGATGTGCAATACCATGTATTACTGTTTATACAATAAACAGCACAAATACTAAAAACAAAACAGGAAGTTGTAAAACATTTTTTTGGGGAGCCAACTTCCTCTGTAATATGGCTGTTGCATTCCTTCCGTGGCTTCGATAAAATTACAACTTATAAAAAATATGATTGTACCGACGCAGAAATATCACAATAACATGGCTGTTTACAGCAACGATGCGTAGCAGAGTAACCAGCAAATTATTACAAAATAATACAGAACATAACTCATTATTACAAAATAATACAAGTGTTACGATATTGGTACTTAGTACAGAAGTGCAAGACAGTTTTATGAGTCGTTGGTGTGTGTCTTGTAATTCAGCTGAAAGGCAGTTTTATGAGTCGTTGGTGTCTTGTAATTCAACTGAAAGACAGTTTTATGAGTCGTTGGTGTCTTGTAATTCAGCTGAAAGACAGTTTTATGAGTCGTTGGTGTCTTGTAATTCAGCTGAAAGACAGTCTTGTAATGAGTCATTGGTGTCTTGTAATTCAGCTTAAAGGCAGTTTTATGAGTCGTTGGTGTGTTGTAATTCAGCTGAAAGACAGTTTTATGAGTCGTTGGTGTCTTGTAATTCAGCTGAAAGACAGTTTTATGAGTCGTTGGTGTGTTGTAATTCAGCTGAAAGACAGTTTTATGAGTCGTTGGTGTCTTGTAATTCAGCTGAAAGACAGTTTTATGAGTCGTTGGTGTCTTGTAATTCAGCTGAAAGACAGTTTTATGAGTCGTTGGTGTCTTGTAATTCAGCTGAAAGACAGTTTTATGAGTCGTTGGTGTCTTGTAATTCAGCTGAAATACAGTCTTGTAATGAGTCATTGGTGTGTTGTAATTCAACTGAAAGACAGTTTTATGAGTCGTTGGTGTCTTGTAATTCAGCTGAAAGACAGTTTTATGAGTCGTTGGTGTGTTGTAATTCAGCTGAAAGGCAGTTTTATGAGTCGTTGGTGTCTTGTAATTCAGCTGAAAGACTGTTTTATGAGTCGTTGGTGTGTGTGTGTCTTGTAATTCAGCTTAAAGGCTTGTGCTCGTGTCTAAATCCAACTCAGTTCATTAATTCACAATCAGGTCTCAAGATCAACCTGGAATCTGATTAACAGACATATTAATACTTGAACTAAGATATATTTTTTGACATGTCATCAAATTTAATTGAATATACAGTGCCGGTCGAAAGTTTAGACACACCTACTCATTCAAGGGTTCTAGAACACCTACTCATTCAAGGGTTCTAGAACACCTACTCATTCAAGGGTTCTAGAACACCTACTCATTCAAGGGTTCTAGAACACCTACTCATTCAAGGGTTCTAGAACACCTACTCATTCAAGGGTTTTTCTTTATTTGGGTTTTTCTTTATTTAGAAGAGACTTGAGAGAGAGGCTTGAGCCAAGAAACACGACATTGGACCGTTGGATATCTGTCCTTTGGTCTGGAGTCCTAATTTGAGATTTTTGGTTCCAACCGCTGTGTGTTTGTGAAACGCAGAGTAGGTGAACGGATGCATGTGTGGTTCCCACCGTGAAGCATGGAGGAGGAGGTGGTGTGATGGTGTGGGGGTGCTTTGCTGGTGACACTGTCTGTAATTGGTTTAGAATTCAAGGCATTCAGCAGTGATACGCCATCCCATCTGGTTTGCACTGAGTGGAACTATAATTTGTTTTTCAACAGGACAATGACCCAACACATCCCCAGTCTGTGTAAGGGCTATTTGACCAAGAAGGAGAGTGATGGAGAGCTGCATCAGATGACCTGGCCTCCACAATCACCCGACCTCAACCCAATTTAGATGGTTTGGGATGAGTTGGACCGCAGAGTGAAGGAAAAGCAGCCAACAAGTGATCAGCATGTGTGGGAACTCCTTCAAGACTGTTGGAAAAGCATTCCAGGTGAAGCTGGTTGAGAGAATGCCAAGAGTGTACAAAGCTGTCATCAAGGCAAAGGGTGGCTACTTTGAAGAATCTCAAATATAAAAAATAGTTTGATTTGTTTAACACTTTTTTGGTTACTACATGATTCCATATGTGTTATTTCATAGTTCTGATGTCTTCACTATTATTCTACAATGTAGAAAATAGTAAAAAATTAAGAAAAACCCTTGAATGAGTAGGTGTCCAAACTGTTGACTGGTACTGTACATTTTCAATGCATTATTTTATCCAACATTATTAAAGATCTCTCCTTCACCCTTCACTGGAATTTAGAGAATAAATAATTGGAATTACATCAACAAATCCTTCTAAAAAATAGACCTTAAATGGACTTCTATGGGAGAAATAAATAAATACACATGACTGACAACATAACAGAGTCTGACAGGCGTTGCAGCCTTACATGGCATTACAATCTAGGATTTTACAAACAATGAATTGTCAAGAACTTCACTGGTCCATGTCTCTACAAATAAGGTGTCTTTGTGTGATCAAAGATGATAATGTTGTCACTTGTTTGTAGAAGAACCAGCATTCGGAATGAGGAAACACCAGAAATGAAGCTTTTTAAACACATTGGAACAGTTAAATACACTTCAACATTACTGAAGCAAATACCACATTGCTTGTCGTCTTTCTTTGGTCATTTCCTAATAAAGAATTTCCTGACCTTCAATAATACTATCCGTCTCTCTCCTCTTCTCCTCCCCCCTCCCCTCTTCTCTCCTCCCCTCCTCTTCTCCTCTCCCCTCCTCCTCCCTTCCTCTCCTCTTCTCTTCTCCTCCCTCCCCTCTCCACTCCTCTCCTCTCCTCCCTCCTCACCTCTCCCCTCCTCCTCTCCTCCCTCCTCTCCTCCCTCTCCCTCTCAGAGACAGATGTTTATCTGTTTGGACAGCTCTCTCTCCTCTCCTCTCCTCCCTCCTCTCTCCTCTCCTCCCTCCTCTTTCCTCTCCACTCCTCCCTCCTCTCCTCCCTCTCCCTCTCAGAGACAGATGTTTATCTGTTTGGACAGCTCTCTCTCCTCTCCTCCCTCCTCTCCCCTCCTCCTCTCCTCTCCTCCCTCCTCTCCCCTCCTCCTCTCCTCCCTCCTCCCTCCTCTCCTCCCTCTCCCTCTCAGAGACAGATGTTTATCTGTTTGGACAGCTCTCTCCTCTCCTCCTCTCCTCTCCTCACTCCTCCCTCCTCCCTCCTACCTCCTCTCCTCCCTCTCCCTCTCAGAGACAGATGTTTATCTGTTTGGACAGCTCTCCTCTCCTCCCTCCTCTCCTCCTCTCTCCTCTCCACTCCTCCCTCCTCTCCTCCCTCTCCCTCTCAGAGACAGATGTTTATCTGTTTGGACAGCTCTCTCTCCAGGTCTGATATCAGCGTATCAAAGTCTTTGAGACTCAGTCTGCAGGTAAACGGGGCGTCAAAGTCCAGAACTAAGTCGTCTACGTACTGAGTCCACTCCACCTTCTTCACCTCCCTCTCTTCCTCCTCTTCCTCACTGTCGCTCCCTGCCACCTCATCGTAGTCCGCATCGCCTCCGGACAGGAAGTCCCGCCCACACACGCTCCAGTCGCCAGCATACCGGTTACAGGGCGGGCTCTCCAGTCGGCCCCGTCCACGTCGCGACACCACGCCCACTTCGTCCCCCGGTAGAGGCAGCGACAGGCCACGCTGGCAGCGCCGAGGCAGGGGGTTATGGGGCATGGGGCTGGGAGGGGAAGGAGGCATGTCTGAACTGGAGGAGGGCTGGAGGAGGGTGGGAGAGTCGGGGTTGTCTGTCACTCTGTCTGTAGGAACTAAGGAGTGAAGAAGCAAAGAGAGGAAAGGTTTCAAAACCCAGAGATGAAATGATCTAGACATTTTCAGTTAGGGCTGTACTCACTTTTGTTGCCAGCGGTTTAGACATTAATGGCTGTGTGTTGAGTTATTTTGAGGGGACAGCAAATTCACACTGTTATACAAGCTGTACACTCACTACATTGTAGCAAAGTGTCATTTCTTCAGTGTTGTCACATGAAAAGATAATATTTACAAAAATGTGAGGGGTGTACTCACTTTTGTGATATACTGTATATATATATACTAGAAGTATGTGGACTTCAAATGAGTGGATTTGGCTATTTCAGTCACACCCGTTGCTGACAGGTGTATAAAATCGAGCCCACAGCCATGCAATCTCGATAGACAACCAATCTCCATCATTTCAATTTTTATGAGAATTTTACATTTTTTATTGAACCTTAATTTAACTAGGCAAGTCAGTTAAGAACAAATTCTTATTTAAAATGACGGCCTACCCCGGCCAAACCCGGATGACGTTGGGCTAATTATGCGCCACCCTATGGGGACTCCCAATCACAGCAGGTTGTGATACAGCCTGGAATCAAACCAGGGTCTGTAGTGACACCTCTTGCACTAACATGCAGTGCCTTAGACCGCTGTGCCACTCGGGAGGCCCCAAGAGTCAGGGTGCCACTTTTCCAACAAGTCAGTTGGTCAAATTTCTGCCCTGCTAGAACTGCCCTGGTCAACTGTAAGTGCTGTTATTGTGAAGTGGAAACGTCTAGGAGCAACAACGGCTCAGCAGCGAAGTGGTACGCCACATAAGCTCACGGAACGGGACCACCGAGTGCTGTAGTGTGTAGCATGTAAAAAATAATCTGTCCTCGGTTGCAACACTCACTACCGACTTCCAAACTGATTCCCGTAGCAATGTTCCAACATCTAGTGAAAGCCTTCCCAGAAGAGTGGAGGCTGTTATAGCAGCAATGTTCCAACATCTAGTGGAAAGTCTTCCCAGAAGAGTGGAGGCTGTTATAGCAGCAATGTTCCAACATCTAGTGGAAAGTCTTCCCAGAAGAGTGGAGGCTGTTATAGCAGCAATGTTCCAACATCTAGTGGAAAGTCTTCCCAGAAGAGTGGAGGTTGTTATAGCAGCAATGTTCCAACATCTAGTGGAAAGCCTTCCCAGAAGAGTGGAGGTTGTTATAGCAGCAATGTTCCAACATCTAGTGGAAAGCCTTCCCAGAAGAGTGGAGGCTGTTATAGCAGCAATGTTCCAACATCTAGTGGAAAGCCTTCCCAGAAGAGTGGAGGCTGTTATAGCAGCAATGTTCCAACATCTAGTGGAAAGCCTTCCCAGAAGAGCGGAGGCTGTTATAGCAGCAATGTTCCAACATCTAGTGGAAAGCCTTCCCAGAAGAGTGGAGGCTGTTATAGCAGCAATGTTCCAACATCTAGTGGAAAGCCTTCCCAGAGGAGTGGAGGCTGTTATAGCAGCAATGTTCCTACATCTAGTGGAAAGCCTTCCCAGAAGAGCGGAGGCTGTTATAGCAGCAATGTTCCAACATCTAGTGGAAAGCCTTCCCAGAAGAGTGGAGGTTGTTATAGCAGCAATGTTCCAACATCTAGTGGAAAGCCTTCCCAGAAGAGTGGAGGCTGTTTTAGCAGCAATGTTCCAACATCTAGTGGAAAGCCTTCCCAGAAGAGCGGAGGCTGTTATAGCAGCAATGTTCCAACATCTAGTGGAAAGCCTTCCCAGAAGAGTGGAGGCTGTTATAGCAGCAATGTTCCAACATCTAGTGGAAAGCCTTCCCAGAAGAGTGGAGGCTGTTATAGCAGCAATGTTCCAACATCTAGTGGAAAGCCTTCCCAGAAGAGCGGAGGCTGTTATAGCAGCAATGTTCCAACATCTAGTGGAAAGCCTTCCCAGAAGAGTGGAGGCTGTTATAGCAGCAATGTTCCAACATCTAGTGGAAAGCCTTCCCAGAAGAGCGGAGGCTGTTATAGCAGCAATGTTCCTACATCTAGTGGAAAGCCTTCCCAGAAGAGTGGAGGCTGTTATAGCAGCAATGTTCCCACATTTAGTGGAAAGCCTTCCCAGAAGAGTGGAGGCTGTTATAGCAGCAATGTTCCAACATCTAGTGGAAATCCTTCCCAGAAGAGTGGAGGCTGTTATAGCAGCAATGTTCCAACATCTAGTGGAAAGCCTTCCCAGAAGAGAGGAGGCTGTTATAGCAGTAATGTTCCAACATCTAGTGGAAAGCCTTCCCAGAAGAGTGGAGGCTGTTATAGCAGCAATGTTCCAACATCTAGTGGAAAGCCTTCCCAGAAGAGTGGAGGCTGTTATAGCAGCAATGTTCCAACATCTAGTGGAAAGCCTTCCCAGAAGAGTGGAGGCTGTTATAGCAGCAATGTTCCAACATCTAGTGGAAAGCCTTCCCAGAAGAGTGGAGGCTGTTATAGCAGCAATGTTCCAACATCTAGTGGAAAGCCTTCCCAGAAGAGTGGAGGCTGTTATAGCAGCAATGTTCCAACATCTAGTGGAAAGCCTTCCCAGAAGAGTGGAGGCTGTTATAGCAGCAATGTTCCTACATCTAGTGGAAAGTCTTCCCAGAAGAGTGGAGGCTGTTATAGCAGCAAAGGGGGGGACCAACTCCATATTAATGCCCATGATTTTGAATGAGATGTTTGACGACGTGTCCACGTACCTTTGGACATACAGCGCATTCAGAAAGTATTCAGACCCCTGGACCCTTTTCCACGTTTTGTCATGTTACAGCCTTTTTCTAAAATGGATTAAATACATATTTTATAATCCTCAATCTACACACAATACCCCATAATGACCTCACAATACTCCATAATGACCTCACAATACTCCATAATGACCTCACAATACCCCATAATGACCTCACAATACTCCATAATGACCTCACAATACTCCATAATGACCTCACAATACTCCATAATGACCTCACAATACTCCATAATGACCTCACAATACTCCATAATGACCTCACAATAGTCCATAATGACCTCACAATACCCCATAACGACATCACAATACTCCATAATGACCTCCCAATACTCCATAATGACCTCACAATACCCCATAATGACCTCACAATACTTCATAATGACCTCACAATACTCCATAATGACCTCACAATACCCCATAATGACCTCACAATACTCCATAATGACCTCACAATACTCCATAATGACCTCACAATACTCCATAATGACCTCATAATACTCCATAATGACCTCACAATACTCCATAATGACCTCATAATACTCCATAATGACCTCATAATACTCCATAATGACCACACAATACCCCATAATGACCTCACAATACTCCATAATGACCTCACAATACTCCATAATGACCTCATAATACTCCATAGTGACCTCACAATACTCCAGAATGACCTCACAATACTCCATAATGACCTCATAATACTCCATAATGACCTCACAATACTCCATAATGACCTCACAATACCCCATAATGACCTCACAATACTTCATAATGACCTCATAATACTCCATAATGACCTCATAATACTCCATAATGACCACACAATACCCCATAATGACCTCACAATACTCCATAATGACCTCACAATACTCCATAATGACCTCATAATACTCCATAGTGACCTCACAATACTCCATAATGACCTCACAATACTCCATAATGACCTCACAATACTCCATAATGACCTCACAATAGTCCATAATGACCTCACAATACCCCATAACGACATCACAATACTCCATAATGACCTCACAATACCCCATAATGACCTCACAATACTTCATAATGACCTCACAATACTCCATAATGACCTCACAATACCCCATAATGACCTCACAATACTCCATAATGACCTCACAATACTCCATAATGACCTCACAATACTCCATAATGACCTCATAATACTCCATAATGACCTCACAATACTCCATAATGACCTCATAATACTCCATAATGACCTCATAATACTCCATAATGACCACACAATACCCCATAATGACCTCACAATACTCCATAATGACCTCACAATACTCCATAATGACCTCATAATACTCCATAGTGACCTCACAATACTCCAGAATGACCTCACAATACTCCATAATGACCTCACAATACTCCATAATGACCTCACAATACTCCATAATGACATCACAATACCCCATAAAGCGAAAACAGATTTATAGACATTTTATATAATATTAAAAACTGAAATACCTTATTTACATAAGTATTCAGACCCTTTGCTATGAGACTCAAAATTTAGCTCAGGTGAATCCTGGTTCCATTGATCATCCTTGAGATGTTTCTACAACTTGATTGGAGTCCACCTGTGGTAAATTCAATTGATTGGACATGATTTGGAAAGGCACACACCTGTCTTTATAAGGTCCTATAGTTGACAGTGAATGTCAGAGCAAAAACCAAGCCATGAGGTTGAATGAATTGTCCTTAGGGCTCTGAGACAGGATTGTGTCGAGGCACAGATCTGGGGAAGGGGACCAAAACATTTCTGCAGCATTGAAGGTCCCCAAGAACACTGTGGCCTCCATCATTTTTAAATGGAAGAAGTTTGGAACCATGAAGACTTTAGTCGCCAAACTGAAGGGCCTTTAGGGAGGGATAGGGGGAGAAGGGCCTTGACCAGAGAGGTGACCAAGAACCCAATGGTCAGTCTGACAGAGCTCCAGAGTTCTTCTGTGGAGATGGGAGAACCTTCCAGAAGGACAACCATCTCTGTAGCACTCCACCAATCAGGCCTTTGTGGTAGAGTGGCCAGACGGAAGCCACTCCTCGGTAAAAGGCACATGACAGCCCACTTGGAGCATCTCTGGAGGGACCTGAAAATAGCTGTGCAGCGACGCTCCCCATCCAACCTGACAGAGGTTGAGAGGATCTGCAGAGAACAATAGGAGAAACTCCCTAAATACAGGTTTGCCAAGCTTGTAGGGTCATACCCAAAAAGACTCAAGGCTGTAATCACTGCCAAAGGTGTTTCAACAAAGTAGTGAGTAAAGGGTCTGAATACTTATTTAAATGTGATATTTCAGTTTTTATATTGAATTATTATTATTATTATTTTTTACTCTTCTTTCTTTGTCATGATGGGGGTATTGTGATGTCATTATGGGGTATTGTGATGTCATTATGGGGTATTGTGATATCATTATGGCATATTGTGATGTCATTATGGGGTATTGTGATGTCATTATGGGGTATTGTGATGTCATTATGGGGTATTGTGATGTCATTATAGGGTATTGTGATGTCATTATGGGGTATTGTGTTGTCATTATGGGGTATTGTGTTGTCATTATGGGGTATTGTGTTGTCATTATGGGGTATTGTGTTGTCATTATGGAGTATTGTGTTGTCATTAGGGGGTATTGTGTTGTCATTATGGGGTATTGTGTTGTCATTATGGGGTATTGTGATGTCATTATGTGGTATTGTGATGTCATTATGGGGTATTGTGTTGTCATTATGGGGTATTGTGTTGTCATTATGGGGTATTGTGTTGTCATTATGGGGTATTGTGATGTCATTATGGGGTATTGTGTTGTCATTATGGGGTATTGTGTTGTCATTATGGGGTATTGTGATGTCATTATGGGGTATTGTGTTGTCATTATGGGGTATTGTGATGTCATTATGGGGTATTGTTTGTAGATTGATGAGGGAAAAAAACGATTTAATATATTTTAGAATAAGGCTGTAATGTAACAACATGTGGAAAAAGTCAAGGGGTCTGAATACTTTCCGAATGCCCTGAATAGTACAGTATCACTAGGAAACGGGAAGACTGGTTGAAACGACAAAGATATTTCTCTGGTTGTAGTGAGGTCATATCCATCAGTTTGGACCGTTGGAAATGTCGGCCCACTTTGTCCCAACAGACACTTACTGGGCCAGAGCTGCAACAGGTAATGCAAGGCCTCGATGTGTCTCTTGAAGTCCACAGCACTGGCAATCTCCTCGCTGTGAGCAAAACTCCGTCCACCCCTTCCACAGCTCCCCCCGCGCCCGCCCTGCCCGCCCTGTCCTGGTGCAGTGGGTCTCCAGGACTCCTGGGTGGGGGTCAGGAGCACCGGGCCAAAACACACAGCCAGGTTCTGACAGTTCATTCGGTTACAGTCACTGTAGGAGGCAACAAGGCTCAGATGGTCCAGGAGCAGCGAGAGGGTGGCCTGGGGAGAGGGGAGAGAGAAGAGGGTTAGACAGGGAGGACTGGAGAGAGAGAGAAGAGGGTTAGACAGGGAGGACTGGAGAGAGAGAGAAGAGGGTTAGACAGGGAGGACTGGAGAGAGAGAAGAGGGTTAGACAGGGAGGACTGGAGAGAGGGAAGAGGGTTAAAGTGACTGTAGGACACCAACAGGTTCAGGAGAAGGTTGTCTGGAGGAGGGAGGAGACAGAGGAGAGAGGTAGATAGAATAGGATGGTCTAGAGAGGAGACAGTAGAGTAACAGACAACCTAACCCTATCTAACCCTATCTAACCCTACCTAACCCTATCTAACCCTACCTAACCCTATTTAACCCTACCATACCCTATCTAACCCTACCTAACCCTACCTAACCCTATCTAACCATACCAAAACCCTACCTAACCCTATCTAACCCTACCTAACCCTACCTAACCCTCTGTGAACCCTACCTAACCCTATATAACCCTATCTAACCCTACCTAACCCTATCTAACCCTACCTAACCCTACCTAACCCTCTGTGAACCCTACCTAACCCTATATAACCCTATCTAACCCTACCTAACCCTATCTAACCCTACCTAACCCTACCTAACCCTCTGTGAACCCTACCTAACCCTATATAACCCTATCTAACCCTACCTAACCCTATCTAACCCTACCTAACCCTACCTAACCCTACCTAACCCTCTGTGAACCCTACCTAACCCTATATAACCCTATCTAACCCTCTGAACCAAGGATTGATCACCACAAACCACAAAAGTGGAGACAAATTTGACTACAATAACTACCGTGGGATATGCGTCAACAGCAACCTTTGGCGAATCATCTGCATTATCATTAACAGCAGACTCGTACATTTCCTCAGTGAAAACAATGTACTGAGCAAATGTCAAATATTCACCCTGCACAAATTACCGTACAACAGACCACGTATTCACCCTGCACAAATTACCGTACAACAGACCACGTATTCACCCTGCACACCCTAATAGACACACAAAACCAAAACAAAGCCAAAGTCTTCTCATGTTTTGTTGATTTAAAAAAAGTTTTTGACTCAATTTGGCATGAGGGTCTGCTATACAAACTGATGGAAAGTGGTGTTGGGGGAAAAACATACGACATTATAAAAACCCATGTACACAACAATTGTGCGGTTAAAATTGGCAAAAAACACACACATTTCTTCACAGGGTCGTGGGGTGAGACAGGGATGCAGCTTAAGCCCCACCCTCTTCAACATATATATCAACGAATTGGCGCGGGCACTAGAAAAGTCTGCAGCACCCGGCCTCACCCTACTAGAATCCGAAGTAAAATGTCTGCTGTTTGCTGATGATCTAGGTGCTTCTGTCACCAATCAAGGAGGGCCTGCAGCAGCACCTAGATCTTATGCACAGATTCTGTCAGACCTGGGCCCTGACAGACCTGGCCCCTGACAGTAAATCTCAGTAAGACCAAAATAATGGTGTTCCAAAAAAGGTCCAGTCGCCAGGACCACAAATACAAATTCCATCTAGACACTGTTGCCCTTGAGCACACAAAAAACTATACATACCTTGGCCTAAACATCAGCGCCACAGGTAACTTCCACAAAGCTGTGAACGATCTGAGAGACAAGGCAAGAAGGACATTCTATGCCATCAAAAGGAACATAAAATTTAACTTACCAACTAGGATCTGGCTGAAAATACTTGAATCAGTCATAGAGCCCATTGTCCTTTATGGTTGTGAGGTCTGGGGTCCACTCACCAACCAATAATTCACAAAATGAGACAAACACCAAATTGAGATTCTGCATGCAGAATTCAGAAAAAATATCCTCTGTGTACAACGTAGAACACCAAATAATGCATGCAGAGCAGAATTAGTCCGATACCCACTAATTATCAAAATCCAGAAAAGAGCTGTTAAATTCTACAACCACCTAAAAGGAAGCGATTCCCAAACCTCCCATAACAAAGCCATCACCTACAGAGAGATGAACCTGGAGAAGAGTCCCCTAAGCAAGCTGGTCCTGGGGCTCTGTTCACAAACACAAACACACCCTACAGAGCCCCAGGACAACAACACAATTAGACTCAACCAAATCATGAGAAAACAAAAAGATAATTACTTGACACATTGGAAAGAATTAATTAAACAGAGCAAACTAGAATGCTATTTGGCCCTAAACAGAGAGTACACAGTGGCAGAATACCTGACCACTGTGACGGACCCAAACTTAAGGAATTTCAGAGAGATACAGAGAGACAGACAGAGAGAGAGACAGAATGACTGACAGAGAGACAGACAGAGAGACAGACAGAGAGAGACACAGAGAGAGACAGACTGACAGACAGAGAGACATGTACCCACCCTCTCTGGTTCAGGCAAAGAGATACAGAGAGAGACACAGAGAGAGACAGAGAGAGACAGACAGAGAGAGAGACCCAGAGACAGACAGATAGAGATACAGAGAGAGACATGTACCCACCCTCTCTGGTTCAGGCAGAGAGATGCAGAAAAAGAGACAGAGAGACAGACAGAGAGAGACATGTACCCACCCTCTCTGGTTCAGGCAGAGAGATACAGAGAGAGACACAGAGAGAGACAGACAGAGAGAGACCCAGAGACAAACAGAGAGCGATACTGAGAGAGACATGTACCCACCCTCTCTGGTTCAGGCAGAGAGATGCTGAAAGAGAGACAGAGAGACAGACGGAGAGAGACATGTACCCACCCTCTCTGGTTCAGGCAGAGAGATACAGAGAGAGACACAGAGAGAGACAGACAGAGAGAGACCCAGAGACAAACAGAGAGCGATACTGAGAGAGACATGTACCCACCCTCTCTGGTTCAGGCAGAGAGATGCTGAAAGAGAGACAGAGAGACAGACGGAGAGAGACATGTACCCACCCTCTCTGGTTCAGGCAGAGAGATACAGAGAGAGACACAGAGAGAGACAGACAGAGAGAGACCCAGAGACAAACAGAGAGAGATACTGAGAGAGACATGTACCCACCCTCTCTGGTTCAGGCAGAGAGATGCAGAAAAAGAGACAGAGAGACAGACAGAGAGAGACATGTACCCACCCTCTCTGGTTCAGGCAGAGAGATGCAGAAAAATAGACAGAGAGACAGACAGAGAGAGAGACATGTACCCACCCTCTCTGGTTCAGGCAGACATTGCAGTAGGGCCACGGTGCTCTGAGAGCGCTGTACGTCTCCCTCGCTCCTGCCAGGAGAGGAGGTTCCAGGGGAGGAGCGAGAAGGAGGAGGTCTCAGAGACATGGCCTCCAAAACCACCTCGTACAAGGTCCTGGTGATAAGGGAGGACGGCAGCTCACGTAGGTAGTCCTTCAGAATGCCTGAACATAAACATCACAAGGAAGGAATGAAAACAAAAGGTTTAACTACGTCCAAACCCCAAACCTACTGCTTCCTTTTACTAGGATCAGTTTCATTTGGTCAAATATATTGATAAGGCTTCATCTAAGGCAGGTATGTTTTATAAGTTGGTATGAGCAGTGTCGGGGGAAGCTACTCTGGAAATGGAGTTTACCAACCTACCAAATAACTTCACACTGGAAGAAGCTACGCTTCACACAAGCTACCCCTTTAAGAAAAAATACAATTCACTGAGACTACATTTGACCTTTGAACAAGTAGTTCACTACATCCAAAACGACTTTGTGTAAAATGATCCGTACATGATGTAAATACGACGTGTCATAGACTACATACACATGGCAAGAACAGATCACTTCGGGGTCACAAAAAGTATTCAGACCCCTTTGACTTTTTCCACGTTTTGTTACATTATTATAATAATTATTACATTATTCTAATATGGGTTAAATTGTTTGTGTTCCTCATCAATATACAAAAACAGTTTTTTAGTTTTTTTTGCAAATGTATTAATAAAAACAAATTCCTTATTTACATAAATTATTTACTGACAGGGGACTGACCTGTGATGACGTTGATGCTGATAGAGACTGGTGTAGGGGGACAGGGGACTGACCTGTGATGACGTTGATGCTGATAGAGACTGGTGTAGGGGGACAGGGGACTGACCTGTGATGACGTTGATGCTGATAGAGACTGGTGTAGGGGGACAGGGGACTGACCTGTGATGACGTTGATGCTGATAGAGACTGGTGTAGGGGGATAGGGGACTGACCTGTGATGACGTTGATGCTGATAGAGACTGGTGTAGGGGGACAGGGGACTGACCTGTGATGACGTTGATGCTGATAGAGACTGGTGTAGGGGGATAGGGGACTGACCTGTGATGACGTTGATGCTGATAGAGACTGGTGTAGGGGGACAGGGGACTGACCTGTGATGACGTTGATGTCAGGATAGAGACTGGTGTAGGGGGATAGGGGACTGACCTGTGATGACGTTGATGTCAGGATAGAGACTGGTGTAGGGGGACAGGGGACTGACTTGTGATGACGTTGATGCTGATAGAGACTGGTGTAGGGGGACAGGGGACTGACCTGTGATGACGTTGATGCTGATAGAGACTGGTGTAGGGGGACAGGGGACTGACCTGTGATGACGTTGATGCTGGTAGAGACTGGTGTAGGGGGACAGGGGACTGACCTGTGATGACGTTGATGTCAGGATAGAGACTGGTGTAGGGGGATAGGGGACTGACCTGTGATGACGTTGATGTCAGGATAGAGACTGGTGTAGGGGGACAGGGGACTGACCTGTGATGACGTTGATGCTGATAGAGACTGGTGTAGGGGGATAGGGGACTGACCTGTGATGACGTTGATGCTGATAGAGACTGGTGTAGGGGGACAGGGGACTGACCTGTGATGACGTTGATGCTGATAGAGACTGGTGTAGGGGGACAGGGGACTGACCTGTGATGACGTTGATGCTGATAGAGACTGGTGTAGGGGGACAGGGGACTGACCTGTGATGACGTTGATGCTGATAGAGACTGGTGTAGGGGGACAGGGGACTGACCTGTGATGACGTTGATGCTGATAGAGACTGGTGTAGGGGGACAGGGGACTGACCTGTGATGACGTTGATGTCAGGATAGAGACTGGTGTAGGGGGACAGGGGACTGACCTGTGATGACGTTGATGCTGATAGAGACTGGTGTAGGGGGATAGGGGACTGACCTGTGATGACGTTGATGCTGATAGAGACTGGTGTAGGGGGACAGGGGACTGACCTGTGATGAGGTTGATGTCAGGATAGAGACTGGTGTAGGGGGACAGGGGACTGACCTGTGATGACGTTGATGCTGATAGAGACTGGTGTAGGGGGATAGGGGACTGACCTGTGATGACGTTGATGCTGATAGAGACTGGTGTAGGGGGACAGGGGACTGACCTGTGATGACGTTGATGCTGATAGAGACTGGTGTAGGGGGACAGGGGACTGACCTGTGATGACGTTGATGCTGATAGAGACTGGTGTAGGGGGACAGGGGACTGACCTGTGATGACGTTGATGCTGATAGAGACTGGTGTAGGGGGACAGGGGACTGACCTGTGATGACGTTGATGCTGATAGAGACTGGTGTAGGGGGATAGGGGACTGACCTGTGATGATGTTGGTGTCAGGATAGAGACTGGTGTAGGGGGACAGGGGACTGACCTGTGATGACGTTGATGCTGATAGAGACTGGTGTAGGGTGATAGGGGACTGACCTGTGATGACGTTGATGTCAGGATAGAGACTGGTGTAGGGGGACAGGGGACTGACCTGTGATGACGTTGATGTCAGGATAGAGACTGGTGTAGGGGGACAGGGGACTGACCTGTGATGACGTTGATGTCAGGATAGAGACTGGTGTAGGGGGACAGGGGACAGACCTGTGATGACGTTGATGTCAGGATAGAGACTGGTGTAGGGGGACAGGGGACAGACCTGTGATGACGCTGATGCTGATAGAGACTGGTGTAGGGGGACAGGGGACTGACCTGTGATGACGTTGATGTCAGGATAGAGACTGGTGTAGGGGGATAGGGGACTGACCTGTGATGACGTTGATGTCAGGATAGAGACTGGTGTACGGGGATAGGGGACTGACCTGTGATGACGTTGATGTCAGGATAGAGACTGGTGTACGGGGACAGGGGACTGACCTGTGATGACGTTGAGGTCAGGATAGAGACTGGTGTAGGGGGACAGGGGACTGACCTGTGATGACGTTGATGTCAGGATAGAGACTGGTGTAGGGGGACAGGGGACTGACCTGTGATGACGTTGATGTCAGGATAGAGACTGGTGTAGGGGGACAGGGGACTGTGATGACGTTGATGTCAGGATAGAGACTGGTGTAGGGGGACAGGGGACTGACCTGTGATGACGTTGATGCTGATAGAGACTGGTGTAGGGGGACAGGGGACTGACCTGTGATGACGTTGATGCTGATAGAGACTGGTGTAGGGGGACAGGGGACTGACCTGTGATGACGTTGATGTCAGGATAAAGACTATTGTGTACGGGGACAGGGGACTGACCTGTGATGACGTTGATGCTGATAGAGACTGGTGTAGGGGGACAGGGGACTGACCTGTGATGACGTTGATGCTGATAGAGACTGGTGTAGGGGGACAGGGGACTGACCTGTGATGACGTTGATGTCAGGATAGAGACTGGTGTAGGGGGATAGGGGACTGACCTGTGATGACGTTGATGTCAGGATAGAGACTGGTGTAGGGGGACAGGGACTGACCTGTGATGACGTTGATGTCAGGATAGAGACTGGTGTAGGGGGACAGGGGACAGACCTGTGATGACGTTGATGTCAGGATAGAGACTGGTGTAGGGGGACAGGGGACTGACCTGTGATGACGTTGATGTCAGGATAGAGACTGGTGTAGGGGGACAGGGGACTGACCTGTGATGACGTTGATGTCAGGATAGAGACTGGTGTAGGGGGACAGGGGACTGACCTGTGATGACGTTGATGCTGATAGAGACTGGTGTAGGGGGATAGGGGACTGACCTGTGATGACGTTGATGTCAGGATAGAGACTGGTGTAGGGGGACAGGGGACTGACCTGTGATGACGTTGATGTCAGGATAGAGACTGGGGACAGGGGACTGTGATGACGTTGATGCTGATAGAGACTGGTGTAGGGGGACAGGGGACTGTGATGACGTTGATGCTGATAGAGACTGGTGTAGGGGGATAGGGGACAGACCTGTGATGACGTTGATGCTGATAGAGACTGGTGTAGGGGGATAGGGGAATGACCTGTGATGACGTTGATGTCAGGATAGAGACTGGTGTAGGGGGACAGGGGACTGACCTGTGATGACGTTGATGCTGATAGAGACTGGTGTAGGGGGATAGGGGACTGACCTGTGATGACGTTGATGTCAGGATAAAGACTATTGTGTACGGGGACAGGGGACTGACCTGTGATGACGTTGATGCTGATAGAGACTGGTGTAGGGGGACAGGGGACTGACCTGTGATGACGTTGATGCTGATAGAGACTGGTGTAGGGGGACAGGGGACTGACCTGTGATGACGTTGATGTCAGGATAGAGACTGGTGTAGGGGGATAGGGGACTGACCTGTGATGACGTTGATGTCAGGATAGAGACTGGTGTAGGGGGACAGGGACTGACCTGTGATGACGTTGATGTCAGGATAGAGACTGGTGTAGGGGGACAGGGGACAGACCTGTGATGACGTTGATGTCAGGATAGAGACTGGTGTAGGGGGACAGGGGACTGACCTGTGATGACGTTGATGTCAGGATAGAGACTGGTGTAGGGGGACAGGGGACTGACCTGTGATGACGTTGATGTCAGGATAGAGACTGGTGTAGGGGGACAGGGGACTGACCTGTGATGACGTTGATGCTGATAGAGACTGGTGTAGGGGGATAGGGGACTGACCTGTGATGACGTTGATGTCAGGATAGAGACTGGTGTAGGGGGACAGGGGACTGACCTGTGATGACGTTGATGTCAGGATAGAGACTGGGGACAGGGGACTGTGATGACGTTGATGCTGATAGAGACTGGTGTAGGGGGACAGGGGACTGTGATGACGTTGATGCTGATAGAGACTGGTGTAGGGGGATAGGGGACAGACCTGTGATGACGTTGATGCTGATAGAGACTGGTGTAGGGGGATAGGGGAATGACCTGTGATGACGTTGATGCTGATAGAGACTGGTGTAGGGGGATAGGGGACTGACCTGTGATGACGTTGATGCTGATAGAGACTGGTGTAGGGGGACAGGGGACTGACCTGTGATGACGTTGATGCTGATAGAGACTGGTGTAGGGGGACAGGGGACTGACCTGTGATGACGTTGATGCTGATAGAGACTGGTGTAGGGGGACAGGGGACTGACCTGTGATGACGTTGATGCTGATAGAGACTGGTGTAGGGGGACAGGGGACTGACCTGTGATGACGTTGATGTCAGGATAGAGACTGGTGTAGGGGGACAGGGGACTGACCTGTGATGACGTTGATGCTGATAGAGACTGGTGTAGGGGGATAGGGGACTGACCTGTGATGACGTTGATGCTGATAGAGACTGGTGTAGGGGGACAGGGGACTGACCTGTGATGAGGTTGATGTCAGGATATATACTGGTGTAGGGGGACAGGGGACTGACCTGTGATGACGTTGATGCTGATAGAGACTGGTGTAGGGGGATAGGGGACTGACCTGTGATGACGTTGATGCTGATAGAGACTGGTGTAGGGGGACAGGGGACTGACCTGTGATGACGTTGATGCTGATAGAGACTGGTGTAGGGGGACAGGGGACTGACCTGTGATGACGTTGATGCTGATAGAGACTGGTGTAGGGGGACAGGGGACTGACCTGTGATGACGTTGATGCTGATAGAGACTGGTGTAGGGGGACAGGGGACTGACCTGTGATGACGTTGATGCTGATAGAGACTGGTGTAGGGGGATAGGGGACTGACCTGTGATGATGTTGGTGTCAGGATAGAGACTGGTGTAGGGGGACAGGGGACTAACCTGTGATGACGTTGATGTCAGGATAGAGACTGGGGACAGGGGACTGTGATGACGTTGATGCTGATAGAGACTGGTGTAGGGGGACAGGGGACTGTGATGACGTTGATGCTGATAGAGACTGGTGTAGGGGGATAGGGGACAGACCTGTGATGACGTTGATGCTGATAGAGACTGGTGTAGGGGGATAGGGGAATGACCTGTGATGACGTTGATGCTGATAGAGACTGGTGTAGGGGGATAGGGGACTGACCTGTGATGACGTTGATGCTGATAGAGACTGGTGTAGGGGGACAGGGGACTGACCTGTGATGACGTTGATGCTGATAGAGACTGGTGTAGGGGGACAGGGGACTGACCTGTGATGACGTTGATGCTGATAGAGACTGGTGTAGGGGGACAGGGGACTGACCTGTGATGACGTTGATGCTGATAGAGACTGGTGTAGGGGGACAGGGGACTGACCTGTGATGACGTTGATGTCAGGATAGAGACTGGTGTAGGGGGACAGGGGACTGACCTGTGATGACGTTGATGCTGATAGAGACTGGTGTAGGGGGATAGGGGACTGACCTGTGATGACGTTGATGCTGATAGAGACTGGTGTAGGGGGACAGGGGACTGACCTGTGATGAGGTTGATGTCAGGATATATACTGGTGTAGGGGGACAGGGGACTGACCTGTGATGACGTTGATGCTGATAGAGACTGGTGTAGGGGGATAGGGGACTGACCTGTGATGACGTTGATGCTGATAGAGACTGGTGTAGGGGGACAGGGGACTGACCTGTGATGACGTTGATGCTGATAGAGACTGGTGTAGGGGGACAGGGGACTGACCTGTGATGACGTTGATGCTGATAGAGACTGGTGTAGGGGGACAGGGGACTGACCTGTGATGACGTTGATGCTGATAGAGACTGGTGTAGGGGGACAGGGGACTGACCTGTGATGACGTTGATGCTGATAGAGACTGGTGTAGGGGGATAGGGGACTGACCTGTGATGATGTTGGTGTCAGGATAGAGACTGGTGTAGGGGGACAGGGGACTAACCTGTGATGACGTTGATGCTGATAGAGACTGGTGTAGGGTGATAGGGGACTGACCTGTGATGACGTTGATGTCAGGATAGAGACTGGTGTAGGGGGACAGGGGACTGACCTGTGATGACGTTGATGTCAGGATAGAGACTGGTGTAGGGGGACAGGGGACTGACCTGTGATGACGTTGATGTCAGGATAGAGACTGGTGTAGGGGGACAGGGGACAGACCTGTGATGACGTTGATGTCAGGATAGAGACTGGTGTAGGGGGACAGGGGACAGACCTGTGATGACGTTGATGCTGATAGAGACTGGTGTAGGGGGACAGGGGACTGACCTGTGATGACGTTGATGTCAGGATAGAGACTGGTGTAGGGGGATAGGGGACTGACCTGTGATGACGTTGATGTCAGGATAGAGACTGGTGTACGGGGATAGGGGACTGACCTGTGATGACGTTGATGTCAGGATAGAGACTGGTGTACGGGGACAGGGGACTGACCTGTGATGACGTTGAGGTCAGGATAGAGACTGGTGTAGGGGGACAGGGGACTGACCTGTGATGACGTTGATGTCAGGATAGAGACTGGTGTAGGGGGACAGGGGACTGACCTGTGATGACGTTGATGTCAGGATAGAGACTGGTGTAGGGGGACAGGGGACTGTGATGACGTTGATGTCAGGATAGAGACTGGTGTAGGGGGACAGGGGACTGACCTGTGATGACGTTGATGCTGATAGAGACTGGTGTAGGGGGACAGGGGACTGACCTGTGATGACGTTGATGCTGATAGAGACTGGTGTAGGGGGACAGGGGACTGACCTGTGATGACGTTGATGTCAGGATAAAGACTATTGTGTACGGGGACAGGGGACTGACCTGTGATGACGTTGATGCTGATAGAGACTGGTGTAGGGGGACAGGGGACTGACCTGTGATGACGTTGATGCTGATAGAGACTGGTGTAGGGGGACAGGGGACTGACCTGTGATGACGTTGATGTCAGGATAGAGACTGGTGTAGGGGGATAGGGGACTGACCTGTGATGACGTTGATGTCAGGATAGAGACTGGTGTAGGGGGACAGGGGACTGACCTGTGATGACGTTGATGTCAGGATAGAGACTGGTGTAGGGGGATAGGGGACTGACCTGTGATGACGTTGATGTCAGGATAGAGACTGGTGTAGGGGGACAGGGGACTGACCTTTGATGACGTTGATGCTGATAGAGACTGGTGTAGGGGGATAGGGGACTGACCTGTGATGACGTTGATGCTGATAGAGACTGGTGTAGGGGGACAGGGGACTGACCTGTGATGACGTTGATGCTGATAGAGACGGGTGTAGGGGGACAGGGGACTGACCTGTGATGACGTTGATGTCAGGATAGAGACTGGTGTAGGGGGATAGGGGACTGACCTGTGATGACGTTGATGTCAGGATAGAGACTGGTGTAGGGGGACAGGGGACTGACCTGTGATGACGTTGATGTCAGGATAGAGACTGGTGTAGGGGGACAGGGGACTGACCTGTGATGACGTTGATGTCAGGATAGAGACTGGTGTAGGGGGACAGGGGACAGACCTGTGATGACGTTGATGTCAGGATAGAGACTGGTGTAGGGGGACAGGGGACTGACCTGTGATGACGTTGATGCTGATAGAGACTGGTGTAGGGGGACAGGGGACTGACCTGTGATGACGTTGATGCTGATAGAGACTGGGGTAGGGGGATAGGGGACTGACCTGTGATGACGTTGATGTCAGGATAGAGACTGGTGTAGGGGGACAGGGGACTGACCTTTGATGACTTTGATGTCAGGATAGAGACTGGTGTAGGGGGACAGAGGACTGACCTGTGATGACGTTGATGTCAGGATAGAGACTGGTGTAGGGGGACAGGGGACTGACCTGTGATGACGTTGATGTCAGGATAGAGACTGGTGTAGGGGGACAGGGGACTGACCTGTGATGACGTAGATGTCAGGAGAGAGACTGGTGTAGGGGGACAGGGGACTGACCTGTGATGACGTTGATGCTGATAGAGACTGGTGTAGGGGGACAGGGGACTGACCTGTGATGACGTTGATGTCAGGATAGAGACTGGTGTAGGGGGATAGGGGACTGACCTGTGATGACGTTGATGTCAGGATAGAGACTGGTGTAGGGGGATAGGGGACTGACCTGTGATGACGTTGATGTCAGGATAGAGACTGGTGTAGGGGGACAGGGGACTGACCTGTGATGACGTTGATGTCAGGATAGAGACTGGTGTAGGGGGACAGGGGACTGACCTGTGATGACGTTGATGTCAGGATAGAGACTGGTGTAGGGGGAATGACCTGTGATGACGTTGATGCTGATAGAGACTGGTGTAGCGGGACAGGGGACTGACCTGTGATGACGTTGATGTCAGGATAGAGACTGGTGTAGGGGGACAGGGGACTGACCTGTGATGACGTTGATGCTGATAGAGACTGGTGTAGGGGGATAGGGGACTGACCTGTGATGACGTTGATGTCAGGATAGAGACTGGTGTAGGGGGACTGACCTGTGATGACGTTGATGCTGATAGAGACTGGTGTACGGGGATAGGGGACTGACCTGTGATGACGTTGATGCTGATAGAGACTGGTGTAGGGGGATAGGGGACTGACCTGTGATGACGTTGATGCTGATAGAGACTGGTGTAGGGGGACAGGGGACTGACCTGTGATGACGTTGATGTCAGGATAGAGACTGGTGTAGGGGGATAGGGGACTGACCTGTGATGACGTTGATGCTGATAGAGACTGGTGTAGGGGGATAGGGGACTGACCTGTGATGACGTTGATGCTGATAGAGACTGGTGTAGGGGGATAGGGGACAGACCTGTGATGACGTTGATGTCAGGATAGAGACTGGTGTAGGGGGATAGGGGACTGACCTGTGATGACGTTGATGCTGATAGAGACTGGTGTAGGGGGACAGGGAACTGACCTGTGATGACGTTGATGCTGATAGAGACTGGTGTAGGGGGACAGGGGACTGACCTGTGATGACGTTGATGTCAGGATAGAGACTGGTGTAGGGGGACAGGGGACTGACCTGTGATGACGTTGATGTCAGGATAGAGACTGGTGTAGGGGGACAGGGGACTGACCTGTGATGACGTTGATGTCAGGATAGAGACTGGTGTAGGGGGATAGGGGACAGACCTGTGATGACGTTGATGTCAGGATAGAGACTGGTGTAGGGGGATAGGGGACTGACCTGTGATGATGTTGGTGTCAGGATAGAGACTGGTGTAGGGGGACAGGGGACTGACCTGTGATGACGTTGATGCTGATAGAGACTGGTGTAGGGTGATAGGGGACTGACCTGTGATGACGTTGATGTCAGGATAGAGACTGGTGTAGGGGGACAGGGGACTGACCTGTGATGACGTTGATGTCAGGATAGAGACTGGTGTAGGGGGACAGGGGACTGACCTGTGATGACGTTGATGTCAGGATAGAGACTGGTGTAGGGGGACAGGGGACAGACCTGTGATGACGTTGATGTCAGGATAGAGACTGGTGTAGGGGGACAGGGGACAGACCTGTGATGACGTTGATGCTGATAGAGACTGGTGTAGGGGGACAGGGGACTGACCTGTGATGACGTTGATGTCAGGATAGAGACTGGTGTAGGGGGATAGGGGACTGACCTGTGATGACGTTGATGTCAGGATAGAGACTGGTGTACGGGGATAGGGGACTGACCTGTGATGACGTTGATGTCAGGATAGAGACTGGTGTACGGGGACAGGGGACTGACCTGTGATGACGTTGAGGTCAGGATAGAGACTGGTGTAGGGGGACAGGGGACTGACATGTGATGACGTTGATGTCAGGATAGAGACTGGTGTAGGGGGACAGGGGACTGACCTGTGATGACGTTGATGTCAGGATAGAGACTGGTGTAGGGGGACAGGGGACTGTGATGACGTTGATGTCAGGATAGAGACTGGTGTAGGGGGACAGGGGACTGACCTGTGATGACGTTGATGCTGATAGAGACTGGTGTAGGGGGACAGGGGACTGACCTGTGATGACGTTGATGCTGATAGAGACTGGTGTAGGGGGACAGGGGACTGACCTGTGATGACGTTGATGTCAGGATAAAGATTATTGTGTACGGGGACAGGGGACTGACCTGTGATGACGTTGATGCTGATAGAGACTGGTGTAGGGGGACAGGGGACTGACCTGTGATGACGTTGATGCTGATAGAGACTGGTGTAGGGGGACAGGGGACTGACCTGTGATGACGTTGATGTCAGGATAGAGACTGGTGTAGGGGGATAGGGGACTGACCTGTGATGACGTTGATGTCAGGATAGAGACTGGTGTAGGGGGACAGGGGACTGACCTGTGATGACGTTGATGTCAGGATAGAGACTGGTGTAGGGGGACAGGGGACTGACCTGTGATGACGTTGATGTCAGGATAGAGACTGGTGTAGGGGGACAGGGGACAGACCTGTGATGACGTTGATGTCAGGATAGAGACTGGTGTAGGGGGACAGGGGACTGACCTGTGATGACGTTGATGCTGATAGAGACTGGTGTAGGGGGATAGGGGACTGACCTGTGATGACGTTGATGCTGATAGAGACTGGTGTAGGGGGACAGGGGACTGACCTGTGATGACGTTGATGCTGATAGAGACTGGTGTAGGGGGACAGGGGACTGACCTGTGATGACGTTGATGTCAGGATAGAGACTGGTGTAGGGGGATAGGGGACAGACCTGTGATGACGTTGATGTCAGGATAGAGACTGGTGTAGGGGGATAGGGGACTGACCTGTGATGACGTTGATGTCAGGATAGAGACTGGTGTAGGGGGACAGGGGACTGACCTGTGATGACGTTGATGTCAGGATAGAGACTGGTGTAGGGGGACAGGGGACTGACCTGTGATGACGTTGATGTCAGGATAGAGACTGGTGTAGGGGGACAGGGGACAGACCTGTGATGACGTTGATGTCAGGATAGAGACTGGTGTAGGGGGACAGGGGACTGACCTGTGATGACGTTGATGCTGATAGAGACTGGTGTAGGGGGACAGGGGACTGACCTGTGATGACGTTGATGCTGATAGAGACTGGGGTAGGGGGATAGGGGACTGACCTGTGATGACGTTGATGTCAGGATAGAGACTGGTGTAGGGGGATAGGGGACTGACCTGTGATGACGTTGATGTCAGGATAGAGACTGGTGTAGGGGGACAGGGGACTGACCTGTGATGACTTTGATGTCAGGATAGAGACTGGTGTAGGGGGACAGGAGACTGACCTGTGATGACGTTGATGTCAGGATAGAGACTGGTGTAGGGGGACAGGGGACTGACCTGTGATGACGTTGATGTCAGGATAGAGACTGGTGTAGGGGGACAGGGGACTGACCTGTGATGACGTAGATGTCAGGAGAGAGACTGGTGTAGGGGGACAGGGGACTGACCTGTGATGACGTTGATGCTGATAGAGACTGGTGTAGGGGGACAGGGGACTGACCTGTGATGACGTTGATGTCAGGATAGAGACTGGTGTAGGGGGATAGGGGACTGACCTGTGATGACGTTGATGTCAGGATAGAGACTGGTGTAGGGGGATAGGGGACTGACCTGTGATGACGTTGATGTCAGGATAGAGACTGGTGTAGGGGGACAGGGGACTGACCTGTGATGACGTTGATGTCAGGATAGAGACTGGTGTAGGGGGACAGGGGACTGACCTGTGATGACGTTGATGTCAGGATAGAGACTGGTGTAGGGGGAATGACCTGTGATGACGTTGATGCTGATAGAGACTGGTGTAGGGGGACAGGGGACTGACCTGTGATGACGTTGATGTCAGGATAGAGACTGGTGTAGGGGGACAGGGGACTGACCTGTGATGACGTTGATGCTGATAGAGACTGGTGTAGGGGGATAGGGGACTGACCTGTGATGACGTTGATGTCAGGATAGAGACTGGTGTAGGGGGACTGACCTGTGATGACGTTGATGCTGATAGAGACTGGTGTACGGGGATAGGGGACTGACCTGTGATGACGTTGATGCTGATAGAGACTGGTGTAGGGGGATAGGGGACTGACCTGTGATGACGTTGATGCTGATAGAGACTGGTGTAGGGGGACAGGGGACTGACCTGTGATGACGTTGATGTCAGGATAGAGACTGGTGTAGGGGGACAGGGGACTGACCTGTGATGACGTTGATGTCAGGATAGAGACTGGTGTAGGGGGATAGGGGACTGACCTGTGATGACGTTGATGCTGATAGAGACTGGTGTAGGGGGACAGGGGACTGACCTGTGATGACGTTGATGTCAGGATAGAGACTGGTGTAGGGGGATAGGGGACTGACCTGTGATGACGTTGATGCTGATAGAGACTGGTGTAGGGGGATAGGGGACTGACCTGTGATGACGTTGATGCTGATAGAGACTGGTGTAGGGGGATAGGGGACAGACCTGTGATGACGTTGATGTCAGGATAGAGACTGGTGTAGGGGGATAGGGGACTGACCTGTGATGACGTTGATGCTGATAGAGACTGGTGTAGGGGGACAGGGGACTGACCTGTGATGACGTTGATGCTGATAGAGACTGGTGTAGGGGGACAGGGGACTGACCTGTGATGACGTTGATGTCAGGATAGAGACTGGTGTAGGGGGACAGGGGACTGACCTGTGATGACGTTGATGTCAGGATAGAGACTGGTGTAGGGGGACAGGGGACTGACCTGTGATGACGTTGATGTCAGGATAGAGACTGGTGTAGGGGGATAGGGGACAGACCTGTGATGACGTTGATGTCAGGATAGAGACTGGTGTAGGGGGATAGGGGACTGACCTGTGATGACGTTGATGCTGATAGAGACTGGTGTAGGGGGATAGGGGACTGACCTGTGATGACGTTGATGCTGATAGAGACTGGTGTAGGGGGACAGGGGACTGACCTGTGATGACGTTGATGTCAGGATAGAGACTGGTGTAGGGGGACAGGGGACTGACCTGTGATGACGTTGATGTCAGGATAGAGACTGGTGTAGGGGGACAGGGGACTGACCTGTGATGACGTTGATGTCAGGATAGAGACTGGTGTAGGGGGACAGGGGACAGACCTGTGATGACGTTGATGTCAGGATAGAGACTGGTGTAGGGGGACAGGGGACTGACCTGTGATGACGTTGATGCTGATAGAGACTGGTGTAGGGGGATAGGGGACTAACCTGTGATGACGTTGATGCTGATAGAGACTGGTGTAGGGGGACAGGGGACTGACCTGTGATGACGTTGATGCTGATAGAGACTGGTGTAGGGGGATAGGGGACTGACCTGTGATGACGTTGATGTCAGGATAGAGACTGGTGTAGGGGGACAGGGGACTGACCTGTGATGACTTTGATGTCAGGATAGAGACTGGTGTAGGGGGACAGGGGACTGACCTGTGATGACGTTGATGTCAGGATAGAGACTGGTGTAGGGGGACAGGGGACTGACCTGTGATGACGTTGATGTCAGGATAGAGACTGGTGTAGGGGGACAGGGGACTGACCTGTGATGACGTTGATGTCAGGATAGAGACTGGTGTAGGGGGACAGGGGACTGACCTGTGATGACGTTGATGCTGATAGAGACTGGTGTAGGGGGACAGGGGACTGACCTGTGATGACGTTGATGTCAGGATAGAGACTGGTGTAGGGGGATAGGGGACTGACCTGTGATGACGTTGATGTCAGGATAGAGACTGGTGTAGGGCGATAGGGGACTGACCTGTGATGACGTTGATGCTGATAGAGACTGGTGTAGGGGGACAGGGGACTGACCTGTGATGACGTTGATGTCAGGATAGAGACTGGTGTAAGGGGATAGGGGACTGACCTGTGATGACGTTGATGTCAGGATAGAGACTGGTGTAGGGGGATAGGGGACTGACCTGTGATGACGTTGATGTCAGGATAGAGACTCGTGTAGGGGGACAGGGGACTGACCTGTGATGACGTTGATGTCAAGATAGAGACTGGTGTAGGGGGACAGGGGACTGACCTGTGATGACGTTGATGTCAGGATAGAGACTGGTGTAGGGGGACTGACCTGTGATGACGTTGATGCTGATAGAGACTGGTGTAGGGGGACAGGGGACTGACCTGTGATGACGTTGATGTCAGGATAGAGACTGGTGTAGGGGGACAGGGGACTGACCTGTGATGACGTTGATGCTGATAGAGACTGGTGTAGGGGGATAGGGGACTGACCTGTGATGACGTTGATGTCAGGATAGAGACTGGTGTAGGGGGATAGGGGACTGACCTGTGATGACGTTGATGCTGATAGAGACTGGTGTAGGGGGACAGGGGACTGACCTGTGATGACGTTGATGTCAGGATAGAGACTGGTGTAGGGGGATAGGGGACTGACCTGTGATGACGTTGATGCTGATAGAGACTGGTGTAGGGGGATAGGGGACTGACCTGTGATGACGTTGATGCTGATAGAGACTGGTGTAGGGGGATAGGGGACTGACCTGTGAGGACGTTGATGCTGATAGAGACTGGTGTAGGGGGACAGGGGACTGACCTGTGATGACGTTGATGTCAGGATAGAGACTGGTGTAGGGGGACAGGGGACTGACCTGTGATGACGTTGATGTCAGGATAGAGACTGGTGTAGGGGGACAGGGGACTGACCTGTGATGACATTGATGTCAGGATAGAGACTGGTGTAGGGGGATAGGGGACAGACCTGTGATGACGTTGATGTCAGGATAGAGACTGGTGTAGGGGGACAGGGGACTGACCTGTGATGACGTTGATGTCAGGATAGAGACTGGTGTAGGGGGACAGGGGACTGACCTGTGATGACGTTGATGTCAGGATAGAGACTGGTGTAGGGGGACAGGGGACTGACCTGTGATGACGTTGATGTCAGGATAGAGACTGGTGTAGGGGGACAGGGGACTGACCTGTGATGACGTTGATGCTGATAGAGACTGGTGTAGGGGGATAGGGGACTGACCTGTGATGACGTTGATGCTGATAGAGACTGGTGTAGGGGGACAGGGGACTGACCTGTTATGACGTTGATGTCAGGATAGAGACTGGTGTAGGGGGACAGGGGACTGACCTGTGATGACGTTGATGCTGATAGAGACTGGTGTAGGGGGATAGGGGACTGACCTGTGATGACGTTGATGTCAGGATAGAGACTGGTGTAGGGGGATAGGGGACTGACCTGTGATGACGTTGATGTCAGGATAGAGACTGGTGTAGGGGGACAGGGGACTGACCTGTGATGACGTTGATGTCAGGATAGAGACTGGTGTAGGGGGACTGACCTGTGATGACGTTGATAGAGACGGGTGTAGGGGGATAGGGGACTGACCTGTGATGACGTTGATGTCAGGATAGAGACTGGTGTAGGGGGATAGGGGACTGACCTGTGATGACGTTGATGCTGATAGAGACTGGTGTAGGGGGACAGGGGACTGACCTGTGATGACGTTGATGTCAGGATAGAGACTGGTGTAGGGGGACAGGGGACTGACCTGTGATGACGTTGATGTCAGGATAGAGACTGGTGTAGGGGTACAGGGGACTGACCTGTGATGACGTTGATGTCAGGATAGAGACTGGTGTAGGGGGATAGGGGACTGACCTGTGATGACGTTGATGCTGATAGAGACTGGTGTAGGGGGACTGACCTGTGATGACGTTGATGTCAGGATAGAGACTGGTGTAGGGGGACAGGGGACTGACCTGTGATGACGTTGATGCTGATAGAGACTGGTGTAGGGGGATAGGGGACTGACCTGTGATGACGTTGATGCTGATAGAGACTGGTGTAGGGGGATAGGGGACTGACCTGTGATGACGTTGATGCTGATAGAGACTGGTGTAGGGGGATAGGGGACAGACCTGTGATGACGTTGATGTCAGGATAGAGACTGGTGTAGGGGGACAGGGGACTGACCTGTGATGACGTTGATGTCAGGATAGAGACTGGGGACAGGGGACTGACCTGTGATGACGTTGATGTCAGGATAGAGACTGGTGTAGGGGGATAGGGGACTGACCTGTGATGACGTTGATGCTGATAGAGACTGGTGTAGGGGGATAGGGGACTGACCTGTGATGACGTTGATGTCAGGATAGAGACTGGTGTAGGGGGACAGGGGACTGACCTGTGATGACGTTGATGTCAGGATAGAGACTGGTGTAGGGGGACAGGAGACTGACCTGTGATGACGTTGATGTCAGGATAGAGACTGGTGTAGGGGGACAGGGGACTGACCTGTGATGACGTTGATGTCAGGATAGAGACTGGTGTAGGGGGACAGGGGACTGACCTGTGATGACGTTGATGTCAGGATAGAGACTGGTGTAGGGGGACAGGGGACTGACCTGTGATGACGTTGATGCTGATAGAGACTGGTGTAGGGGGAGAGGGGACTGACCTGTGATGACGTTGATGTCAGGATAGAGACTGGTGTAGGGGGACAGGGGACTGTGATGACGTTGAGGTCAGGATAGAGACTGGTGTAGGGGGATAGGGGACTGACCTGTGATGACGTTGATGTCAGGATAGAGACTGGTGTAGGGGGACAGGGGACTGACCTGTGATGACGTTGATGCTGATAGAGACTGGTGTAGGGGGACAGGGGACTGACCTGTGATGACGTTGATGTCAGGATAGAGACTGGTGTAGGGGGACAGGGGACTGACCTGTAATGACGTTGATGTCAGGATAGAGACTGGTGTAGGGGGATAGGGGACAGACCTGTGATGACGTTGATGTCAGGATAGAGACTGGTGTAGGGGGATAGGGGACTGACCTGTGATGACGTTGATGCTGATAGAGACTGGTGTAGGGGGATAGGGGACTGACCTGTGATGACGTTGATGCTGATAGAGACTGGTGTAGGGGGACAGGGGACTGACCTGTGATGACGTTGATGTCAGGATAGAGACTGGTGTAGGGGGACAGGGGACTGACCTGTGATGACGTTGATGTCAGGATAGAGACTGGTGTAGGGGGACATGGGACTGACCTGTGATGACGTTGATGCTGATAGAGACTGGTGTAGGGGGATAGGGGACTGACCTGTGATGACGTTGATGTCAGGATAGAGACTGGTGTAGGGGGATAGGGGACTGACCTGTGATGACGTTGATGTCAGGATAGAGACTGGTGTAGGGGGACAGGGGACTGACCTGTGATGACGTTGATGTCAGGATAGAGACTGGTGTAGGGGGACTGACCTGTGATGACGTTGATGCTGATAGAGACTGGTGTAGGGGGATAGGGGACTGACCTGTGATGACGTTGATGTCAGGATAGAGACTGGTGTAGGGGGATAGGGGACTGACCTGTGATGACGTTGATGTCAGGATAGAGACTGGTGTAGGGGGATAGGGGACTGACCTGTGATGACGTTGATGCTGATAGAGACTGGTGTAGGGGGACAGGGGACTGACCTGTGATGACGTTGATGCTGATAGAGACTGGTGTAGGGGGATAGGGGACTGACCTGTGATGACGTTGATGCTGATAGAGACTGGTGTAGGGGGACAGGGGACTGACCTGTGATGACGTTGATGTCAGGATAGAGACTGGTGTAGGGGGACAGGAGACTGACCTGTGATGACGTTGATGCTGATAGAGACTGGTGTAGGGGGACTGACCTGTGATGGCGTTGATGTCAGGATAGAGACTGGGGACAGGGGACTGACCTGTGATGACGTTGATGTCAGGATAGAGACTGGGGACAGGGGACTGACCTGTGATGACGTTGATGTCAGGATAGAGACTGGTGTAGGGGGACAGGGGACTGTGATGACGTTGATGTCAGGATAGAGACTGGTGTAGGGGGACAGGGGACTGACCTGTGATGACGTTGATGCTGATAGAGACTGGTGTAGGGGGATAGGGGACTGACCTGTGATGACGTTGATGCTGATAGAGACTGGTGTAGGGGGATAGGGGACAGACCTGTGATGACGTTGATGTCAGGATAGAGACTGGTGTAGGGGGATAGGGGACTGACCTGTGATGACGTTGATGTCAGGATAGAGACTGGTGTAGGGGGACAGGGGACTGACCTGTGATGACGTTGATGCTGATAGAGACTGGTGTAGGGGGACAGGGGACTGACCTGTGATGACGTTGATGTCAGGATAGAGACTGGTGTAGGGGGATAGGGGACTGACCTGTGATGACGTTGATGCTGATAGAGACTGGTGTAGGGGGATAGGGGACAGACCTGTGATGACGTTGATGTCAGGATAGAGACTGGTGTAGGGGGATAGGGGACTGACCTGTGATGACGTTGATGCTGATAGAGACTGGTGTAGGGGGATAGGGGACTGACCTGTGATGACGTTGATGCTGATAGAGACTGGTGTAGGGGGACAGGGGACTGACCTGTGATGACGTTGATGTCAGGATAGAGACTGGTGTAGGGGGATAGGGGACTGACCTGTGATGACGTTGATGTCAGGATAGAGACTGGGGACAGGGGACTGACCTGTGATGACGTTGATGTCAGGATAGAGACTGGTGTAGGGGGATAGGGGACTGACCTGTGATGACGTTGATGCTGATAGAGACTGGTGTAGGGGGATAGGGGACTGACCTGTGATGACGTTGATGTCAGGATAGAGACTGGTGTAGGGGGACAGGGGACTGACCTGTGATGACGTTGATGTCAGGATAGAGACTGGTGTAGGGGGACAGGAGACTGACCTGTGATGACGTTGATGTCAGAATAGAGACTGGTGTAGGGGGACAGGGGACTGACCTGTGATGACGTTGATGTTCAGGATAGAGACTGGTGTAGGGGGACAGGGGACTGACCTGTGATGACGTTGATGTCAGGATAGAGACTGGTGTAGGGGGACAGGGGACTGACCTGTGATGACGTTGATGCTGATAGAGACTGGTGTAGGGGGAGAGGGGACTGACCTGTGATGACGTTGATGTCAGGATAGAGACTGGTGTAGGGGGACAGGGGACTGTGATGACGTTGAGGTCAGGATAGAGACTGGGGACAGGGGACTGACCTGTGATGACGTTGATGTCAGGATAAACCTCTTCATTCAGGCTGACAGCAGCACTGTCCCTCTCAAACGCATCTCTCAGTTCCTTCTTCACTGCAGCTGAACCACACAGACGGTACAGACCCACCACCTGCAGACAGACAGACAGACAGACCAGAGTATTACCTACAGACAGGCAGGCAGGCAGACAGACAGACAGACCAGAGTATTACCTACAGACAGACAGACAGACAGACAGACAGACCAGAGTATTACCTACAGACAGACAGACAGACCAGAGTATTACCTACAGACAGACAGACAGACAGACAGACAGACAGACAGGCAGGCAGGCAGACAGACAGACAGACAGGTGAGGTTGTTGTCCTGTGTATGAAAGAGTGTGCTGTAAACTAACTAACCCTCAGTCCTCTCTTCTGGATCTCAGCCACACTCTTCTGTATGAGCAGAGGAACTGGGGCAGCGGTGTTCTCCTTGTCCACCAGGTGGCGCAGCTCCACTCCAAACACCATGGGGGGGTTGAGGTGGCAGGGTCGGGGGTCTGGGGGCTCCCACTGCTCCAGCAGGGTCAGCTTCACGTACAGTAGACCCCTGGGCTCTAATCTAACGCATATCTGCTGAGACCGAGAGGCTGGGGAAGGAGATAGTAGAAGGGAAAGGAGAGGGACACAAGAGATAGCAGAAGGGTAAGGAGAGGGACACAAGAGATAGCAGAAGGGGAAGGAGAGGGACACAAGAGATAGCAGAAGGGGAAGGAGAGGGACAGAAGAGATAGCAGAAGGGTAAGGAGAGGGACAGAAGAGATAGCAGAAGGGAAAGGAGAGGGACAGAAGAGATAGCAGAAGGGGAAGGAGAGGAACACAAGAGATAGCAGAAGGGGAAGGAGAGGGACAGCAGGAGGGGAAGGAGAGGGACAGAAGAGATAGCAGAAGGGGAAGGAGAGGGACAGCAGGAGGGGAAGGAGAGGGACAGAAGAGATAGCAGAAGGGGAAGGAGAGGGACAGCAGGAGGGGAAGGAGAGGGACAGAAGAGATAGCAGAAGGGGAAGGAGAGGGACAGAAGAGATAGCAGAAGGGGAACGAGAGGGACACAAGAGATTGCAGAAGGGAAAGGAGAGGGACACAAGAGATAGCAGAAGGGGAAGGAGAGGGACACAAGAGATAGCAGAAGGGGAAGGAGAGGGACAGCAGGAGGGGAAAGAGAGGGACAGAAGAGATAGCAGAAGGGGAAGGAGAGGGACACAAGAGATAGCAGAAGGGGAAGGAGAGGGTCAGAAGAGATAGCAGAAGGGGAAGGAGAGGAACAGAAGAGATAGCAGAAGGGGAAGGAGAGGGACACAAGAGATAGCAGAAGGGAAAGGAGATGGACAGCAGGAGGGGAAGGAGAGGGACAGAAGAGATAGCAGAAGGGGAAGGAGAGGGACACAAGAGATAGCAGAAGGGGAAGGAGAGGGACAGCAGGAGGGGAAGGAGAGGGACAGAAGAGATAGCAGAAGGGGAAGGAGAGGGACACAAGAGATAGCAGATGGGAAAGGAGAGGGACAGAAGAGATAGCAGAAGGGGAAGGAGAGGGACAGAAGGGGAAGGAGAGGGACAGCAGGAGGGGAAGGAGAGGGACAGAAGAGATAGCAGAAGGGGAAGGAGAGGGACAGAAGAGATAGCAGAAGGGGAAGGAGAGGGACAGAAGAGATAGCAGAAGGAGAAGGAGAGGGACAGAAGAGATAGCAGAAGGGAAAGGAGAGGGACAGAAGGGATAGCAGAAGGGGAAGGAGAGGGACAGAAGAGATAGCAGAAGGAGAAGGAGAGGGACAGAAGTGATAGCAGAGGGAGAAGGAGAGGGACAGAAGTGATAGCAGAGGGAGAAGGAGGGGAATGAACAAGAGAAGGACAAACACAGTCGATTGACAGAGTGATTCCAAAAGAAGATCAGGAACTAAGGTTAGCTAAGATGCCTTCAGACAAAATAAAGTCCACTGGTATTGAAACCCCTTCTGTTGCATCCCTCACAGTGCCAAGCATCAGTGAAGTGGATGGTACAATAACAACAGTGAGACATAGAGGTTCATCCACTACGTTCATATGAACTTTTAACTCTCTGGTTGCTCCTACCTTTGAACAGAGGGGGTATGGACACAGCCCCCAGACAGCAGACCCTGTTCCTGGTCGCTGCTGTGGAGTCGCTGCCCTTCGTGGTGGAGGTCTCAGCCCCGGGGTAAGGGGTGAGCACCACCAGTTTCAGCAGCCTGGCCCTCTCCAGCTCCAGGTTAAAGGTGTGGTTGAGGGGCAGAGAGCCCCCCCTGGAGGTTAGCAGGCCGGTACGGGCCCTGGTTACACCATCCACCTGATGAACACAATGGAAAATAAGTTGCACTGTTTGGTGTTATTCTCAATGATACTAAATACATTGTAGACAGACAGACAGACAGACAGACAGGCAGACAGACAGGCAGGCAGGCAGGCAGGCAGGCAGACAGACAGACAGACAGACAGACAGACAGACAGACAGGCAGGCAGGCAGGCAGGCAGGCAGGCAGACAGACAGACAGACAGACAGAGAAAGAGACAGACAGACAGACAGACAGACAGACAGACAGACAGACAGACAGACAGACAGACAGACAGACAGACAGAGAAAGAGACAGACAGACAGACAGACAGACAGGCAGACAGACAGAGAAAGAGACAGACAGACAGACAGGCAGGCAGGCAGGCAGGCAGACAGACAGACAGACAGACAGAGAAAGAGACAGACAGACAGACAGACAGACAGACAGACAGACAGACAGAGAAAGAGACAGACAGACAGACAGACAGACAGGCAGACAGACAGAGAAAGAGACAGACAGACAGACAGACAGACAGACAGACAGACAGAGAAAGAGACAGACAGACAGACAGACAGACAGACAGAGAAAGAGACAGACAGACAGACAGACAGACAGACAGACAGACAGACAGACAGACAGACAGACAGACAGACAGACAGAGAAAGAGACAGACAGACAGACAGACAGACAGACAGACAGACAGACAGACAGACAGACAGAGAAAGAGACAGACAGACAGACAGACAGACAGACAGACAGACAGACAGACAGGCAGGCAGACAGACAGACAGACAGACAGACAGACAGACAGACAGACAGACAGACAGACAGACAGACAGACAGGCAGACAGACAGACAGACAGGCAGGCAGACAGACAGACAGACACTTTATTAAAAATCACCTGGATGGCACAGAACACCTCCTTACTGGTGTCCTGTTTAGGGGCCCTCAGCAGTTTCTCCACCCCAACGAGATGCACCGTAAGCAGGCCGGAAACGCGCTGGGCGCACCGTGGCTGGTCTGACAAGTTGTAGACTCTGAACGAGCTCAGGTCAGAGGTCATGGTCACTCCCTCCTGGCTGGAGTGGTGGGTGGAGCGGGGTGGTGGAAGAGGGGGGTTGTGGGCCGAGCAGGGTCCCCCTGGTCCACCCTGTTTGGGCAGCAGCTCAGGTGAGTCTCCGTCGCTCAGGTAGCCCCCCTTACTGGCGGCAGAGGAACGTCCCCTGGAGGAGCGTCGTTGTGGTCTCGCCGGGGCCGAAGTGTCCAGGTGGTACCTGCTGATCACCTCGTTGGACTGCTCCTTACGGACGTCTGGGGGTGATGTCCCCTCTCCACCCCCGTCCCCTCCTCCTCGGCCCGTCCCCTCCTTCCCATGGCGATGGGAGCGCGAGGAGCGCAGGCTGAGTTTACGGCGGAGTTCGGGGAGTTTCTTCATCTTCATGGAAAGGGATTTCCGGACCATTCCTGGGGATTTGATCCTGTCCATCATGCTGCTGGCCACGCCCCCTTTCTTCTGGGCCCCGGGGCTGTCTGAGGGGACTGACACACCTCCTCCGGAGCTGGAAACACCCACTTCTCCACCTGCAACCCCGAAAGACTGCAGTTCCTCACTCTGGATCTGTTGAATTACATCTGAGATGGATGGAGAGAGGAGAGATGATAGAGAGTGGAGAGATGATGGAGAGAGGAGAGATGATGGAGAGAGGAGAGATGATGGAGAGAGGAAGAGATGATGGAGAGAGGAGAGATGATGGAGAGAGGATATGAATGGAGAGAGGAGAGATGATGGAGAGAGGAGAAGGGTGGAGGGGGGAGAGGGATGGAGGGAAGAGAGGGATGGAGAGAGGAGAGAGAAGGAGAGAGGAGAGAGAAGGAGAGAGGAGAGGGATGAAGAGAGAAGAGGGATGGAGAGAGGAGAGAGAATGAGAGAGGAGGGGAATGGAGAGAGGAGGGGAATGGAGAGAGGAGAGATGATGGAGAGAGGAGGGGAATGGAGAGAGCAGGGGAATGGAGAGAGGAGGGGAATGGAGAGGGGAGAGAGAAGGAGAGAGGAGAGGGATGGAGAGAGGAGGGGAATGGAGAGAGGATAGGGATGGAGAGAGGAGAGGGATGGAGAGAGAAGGAGAGAGAAGGAGAGAGATGGGGAGAGATGGGGAGAGGAGAGGGATGGAGAGAGGAGAGAGAAGGAGAGAAGAGAGGAGAAAGATGTCATATAGCAACAGTAGTTATCTGTAGGTGACTACAGTAGTTATCTGTAGGTGACTACAGTAGTTATCTGTAGGTGACTACACTACCTTCATGTGGCTACAGTAGTTATCTGTAGGTGACTACAGTAGTTATCTGTAGGTGACTACAGTAGTTATCTGTAGGTGACTACAGTAGTTATCTGTAGGTGACTACAGTAGTTATCTGTAGGTGACTACAGTAGTTATCTGTAGGTGACTGCAGTACCTTCATGTAGCTACAGTAGTTATCTGTAGGTGACTACAGTAGTTATCTGTAGGTGACTACAGTAGTTATCTGTAGGTGACTACACTACCTTCATGTAGCTACAGTAGTTATCTGTAGGTGACTACAGTAGTTATCTGTAGGTGACTACAGTAGTTATCTGTAGGTGACTACAGTAGTTATCTGTAGGTGACTACACTACCTTCATGTGGCTACAGTAGTTATCTGTAGGTGACTACAGTAGTTATCTGTAGGTGACTACAGTAGTTATCTGTAGGTGACTACAGTAGTTATCTGTAGGTGACTACAGTAGTTATCTGTAGGTGACTGCAGTACCTTCATGTAGCTACAGTAGTTATCTGTAGGTGACTACAGTAGTTATCTGTAGGTGACTACAGTAGTTATCTGTAGGTGACTACACTACCTTCATGTAGCTACAGTAGTTATCTGTAGGTGACTACAGTAGTTATCTGTAGGTGACTACAGTAGTTATCTGTAGGTGACTACAGTAGTTATCTGTAGGTGACTACACTACCTTCATGTGGCTACAGTAGTTATCTGTAGGTGACTACAGTAGTTATCTGTAGGTGACTACAGTAGTTATCTGTAGGTGACTACAGTAGTTATCTGTAGGTGACTGCAGTACCTTCATGTAGCTACAGTAGTTATCTGTAGGTGACTACAGTAGTTATCTGTAGGTGACTACAGTAGTTATCTGTAGGTGACTACAGTAGTTATCTGTAGGTGACTACAGTAGTTATCTGTAGGTGACTACAGTAGTTATCTGTAGGTGACTACAGTAGTTATCTGTAGGTGACTACAGTAGTTATCTGTAGGTGACTACACTACCTTCATGTAGCTACAGTAGTTATCTGTAGGTGACTACAGTAGTTATCTGTAGGTGACTACAGTAGTTATCTGTAGGTGACTACAGTAGTTATCTGTAGGTGACTACACTACCTTCATGTAGCTACAGTAGTTATCTGTAGGTGACTACAGTAGTTATCTGTAGGTGACTACAGTAGTTATCTGTAGGTGACTACACTACCTTCATGTGGCTACAGTAGTTATCTGTAGGTGACTACAGTAGTTATCTGTAGGTGACTACAGTAGTTATCTGTAGGTGACTACAGTATCTTCATGTAGCTACAGTAGTTATCTGTAGGTGACTACAGTAGTTATCTGTAGGTGACTACAGTATCTTCATGTAGCTACAGTAGTTATCTGTAGGTGACTACAGTATCTTCATGTAGCTACAGTAGTTATCTGTAGGTGACTACAGTATCTTCATGTAGCTACAGTAGTTATCTGTAGGTGACTACAGTAGTTATATGTAGGTGACTACAGTAGTTATCTGTAGGTGACTACAGTAGTTATCTGTAGGTGACTACAGTATCTTCATGTAGCTACAGTAGTTATCTGTAGGTGACTACAGTAGTTATCTGTAGGTGACTACAGTAGTTATCTGTAGGTGACTACAGTAGTTATCTGTAGGTGACTACAGTAGTTATCTGTAGGTGACTACAGTATCTTCATGTAGCTACAGTAGTTATCTGTAGGTGACTACAGTATCTTCATGTAGCTACAGTAGTTATCTGTAGGTGACTACAGTATCTTCATGTAGCTACAGTAGTTATCTGTAGGTGACTACAGTAGTTATATGTAGGTGACTACAGTAGTTATCTGTAGGTGACTACAGTAGTTATCTGTAGGTGACTACACTACCTTCATGTAGCTACAGTAGTTATCTGTAGGTGACTACAGTAGTTATCTGTAGGTGACTACAGTAGTTATCTGTAGGTGACTACAGTAGTTATCTGTAGGTGACTACAGTAGTTACCTGTAGGTGACTACAGTAGTTATCTGTAGGTGACTACAGTAGTTATCTGTAGGTGACTACAGTAGTTATCTGTAGGTGACTACAGTAGTTATCTGTAGGTGACTACAGTAGTTATATGTAGGTGACTACAGTAGTTATCTGTAGGTGACTACAGTAGTTATCTGTAGGTGACTACAGTAGTTATCTGTAGGTGACTACAGTAGTTATCTGTAGGTGACTACAGTAGTTATCTGTAGGTGACTACAGTAGTTATCTGTAGGTGACTACAGTAGTTATCTGTAGGTGACTACAGTAGTTATCTGTAGGTGACTACAGTAGTTATCTGTAGGTGACTACAGTAGTTATCTGTAGGTGACTACAGTAGTTATCTGTAGGTGACTACAGTAGTTATCTGTAGGTGACTACAGTAGTTACCTGTAGGTGGCTACAGTAGTTATCTGTAGGTGGCTACAGTAGTTACCTGTAGGTAACTACAGTAGTTACCTGTAGGTGGCTACAGTAGTTATCTGTAGGTGACTACAGTAGTTATCTGTAGGTGACTACAGTACCTGTATCATATGAATCATGTGGTTACAGTAGCTTGTTCTACAGTAGCTTGTTCTACAGTATGTTCTTACCTGGGCTGTCTACGTCTCTGTCTCTCCTACTGCAGGCTGAGCTGTCTAATGTGATGGCTTTGGTCTGATGGGCGCTGTCTAGGCTGGAGCCACCTGAAGGGCACTGGTTCTGGGTGGCATGACGCTCTAAACGGGAGGCCCCTCCTCCTCCACCGGTGCCAGGGCTCACCACCATCCCTGCCCGCCGCTGGCTCCTCATCTGGGGATCCCTCGACGTCTCTGACAGCCCCTCTGTCTCCCTCCTCCTCCAGGGGTTCTCACTGTCTAACCTAACTCCGCCTCCTCCTCCTCCTCCACCTCCTCCCCCTCCTCCTCCTCCTCCACCTCCTCCTCCTCCACCTCCTCCTCCTCCTCCTCCTCCTCCTCCTTCTCCTCCACCTCCTCTTAAACGTCCTAAACCTCCGATGCCACGCAACACGTCCTCCTCCTCTGGAATAGGGTTGTACCAAATGTTGTTGTCCCCTTCTGTGCGTTGCCTCAGCTCAGCGAAGCAGTTGGGGGGGAGGCCTAGACGCGAGTAGGACTCGTCGGCAGCCTGGCTCTTTCCTGTGGACAGTACCCAGGCTCTGCTGCTCCTGTCCAGGGTCTGGAGATAGGCCCCTGACCCCGAGGACTTCACCATACAGGAGGAGACACAGATCTCAGCGTAACCTCCTATAGGGTTGGTGAACTCTGGGACTGCGGTGTGGACAGGGGGAGGAGGCTCACAGAAGGAGGTGCTACATTGTCCCTGATGCTCCCAGTCTAAATCATCACACCTCCTCCTGTCCAGCCCGGCCTCCACTAACGTCTTCTGGCTCCAGGCCTGTTTGGAGGTTGAGACCTGGGCCTTTCCTGAGCTGCCATCCGAGTCACAAGCCCCGTAGAGCAGGCTGTGAGAGCCCTCTGTGCCTGGTGTGGAGGCCAGTTTGGCCCACTGCTGTTTCTTGGCCACTGTTATCTGGGTGCGTTGGGTGGTGGTGCTGTCCTCCGTTGGCGGGATCGGGGGTTCGGCCTCCGCTGTCGTTACCGTTGACAACGATGAGGAGGAAGCGCTTTGGATGACATCACTCTTCCGCTGGATGTCTGGAGGGAAACAACACAACTATTATGGTCTGTATTATGGTAATTATCCAGTCCAATAAAGACTGTATTCTGGTCATTATCCAGTCCAATAAAGACTGTATTCTGGTCATTATCCAGTCCAATAAAGACCGTATTATGGTAATTATCCAGACCAATAAAGACTGTATTATGGTCATTATCCAGTCCAATAAAGACTGTATTATGGTCATTACCCAGTCCAATAAAGACTATTATGGTCATTATCCAGTCCAATAAAGACTATTATGGTCATTATCCAGTCCAATAAAGACTGTATTATGGTCATTATCCAGTCCAATAAAGACTGTATTATGGTCATTCTCCAGTCCAATAAAGACTATTATGGTCATTATCCAGTCCAATAAAGACTGTATTATGGTCATTATCCAGTCCAATAAAGACTATTAGGGTCATTATCCAGTCCAATAAAGACTGTATTATGGTCATTATCCAGTCCAATAAAGACTATTATGGTCATTATCCAGTCCAATAAAGACCGTATTATGGTCATTATCCAGTCCAATAAAGACTGTATTATGGTCATTATCCAGTCCAATAAAGACTGTATTATGGTCATTATCCAGTCCAATAAAGACTGTATTATGGTCATTATCCAGTCCAATAAAGACTATTATGGTCATTTTCCAGTCCAATAAAGACCGTATTATGGTCATTATCCAGTCCAATAAAGACCGTATTATGGTCATTATCCAGTCCAATAAAGACTGTATTATGGTCATTATCCAGTCCAATAAAGACCGTATTATGGTCATTATCCAGTCCAATAAAGACTATTATGGTCATTATCCAGTCCAATAAAGACTATTATGGTCATTATCCAGTCCAATATAGACTGTATTATGGTCATTATCCAGTCCAATAAAGACTATTATGGTCATTATCCAGTCCAATAAAGACTGTATTCTGGTCATTATCCAGTCCAATAAAGACTGTATTATGGTCATTATCCAGTCCAATAAAGACTGCATTATGGTCATTATCCAGTCCAATAAAGACTGTATTCTGGTCATTATCCAGTCCAATAAATACTATTATGGTCATTATCCAGTCCAATAAAGACTATTCGGGTCATTATCCAGTCCAATAAAGACTGTATTCTGGTCATTATCCAGTCCAATAAAGACTATTATGGTCATTATCCACTCCAATAAAGACTATTATGGTCATTATCCAGTCGATGGGCAACGAGAGACGTTCCTAATGAAACTATGGGCAACGAGAGACGTTCCTAATGAAACGATGGGCAACGAGAGACGTTCCTAATGAAACGATGGGCAACGAGAGACGTTCCTAATGAAACTATGGGCAACGAGAGACGTTCCTAATGAAACGATGGGCAACGAGAGACGTTCCTAATGACACGATGGGCAACGAGAGACGTTCCTAATGCAACGATGGGCAACGAGAGACGTTCCTAATGAAACGATGGGCAACGAGAGACGTTCCTAATGACATGATGGGCAACGAGAGACGTTCCTAATGAAACGATGGGCAACGAGAGACGTTCCTAATGAAACGATGGGCAACGAGAGACGTTCCTAATGACATGATGGGCAACGAGAGACGTTCCTAATGAAACGATGGGCAACGAGAGACGTTCCTAATGAAACTATGGGCAACGAGAGACAATCCTAATGAAACGATGGGCAACGAGAGACGTTCCTAATGAAACGATAGGCAACGAGAGACGTTCCTAATGAAACGATGGGCAACGAGAGACGTTCCTAATGAAACGATGGGCAACGAGAGACGTTCCTAATGAAACGATAGGCAACGAGAGACGTTCCTAATGACACGATGGGCAACGAGAGACGTTCCTAATGCAACGATGGGCAACGAGAGACGTTCCTAATGAAACGATGGGCAACGAGAGACGTTCCTAATGAAACGATGGGCAACGAGAGACGTTCCTAATGACATGATGGGCAACGAGAGACGTTCCTAATGAAACGATGGGCAACGAGAGACGTTCCTAATGAAACGATGGGCAACGAGAGACGTTCCTAATGACATGATGGGCAACGAGAGACGTTCCTAATGAAACGATGGGCAACGAGAGACGTTCCTAATGAAACGATGGGCAACGAGAGACGTTCCTAATGAAACGATGGGCGACGAGAGACGTTCCTAATGAAACGATGGGCGACGAGAGACGTTCCTAATGAAACGATGGGCAACGAGAGACGTTCCTAATGAAACGATAGGCAACGAGAGACGTTCCTAATGAAATGTGACCTTTAAAGGACAAACTCAACTAACAGTCCACTAAACTGAATGGCGGATAAACGAGTTAGTCGAGCTTCTGCCAACTCAAAGCCACATGCTTTGCTGTCACAGAAGGACAGTAAGCATTTCCTTTACCACTGATTTGTGTGACTGACTTGGTCCCAAGAACAATTTTTTTTTCCAAATGTGTTTCTGTCTACAATGAGTCATGAGGAAAAAGAGAGGAGAGGAGAGAAGACTCGGAAAACGAAAGAGCATAAACAGTTTGAGAGCGAAGGAGAGGAGTAGGGGGTTAGCTATTTAGTGGTTTGTTAAGTCTCTCTCTCTCCATAACTCAGTCCCATCTCTCTCTCTCTCTCCTTCGCTCTTTCTCTCTCTCTCCTTTGCTCTCTCTCTCTCTCTCTCCATACCTCAGTCCCATCTCTCTCTCTCTATACCTCAGTCCCATCTCTCTCTCCATACCTCAGTCCCATCTCTCTCTCTCTCTCTCTCTCTCGCTCCATACCCCAGTCCCATCTCTCTCTCTCTCTCTCTCTCTCTCCATACCTCAGTCCCATCTCTCTCTCTCTCTCCATACCTCAGTCCCATCTCTCTCCCTCTCTCTCGCTGACATCCTGCACATCTGGATTCCTCTCTCCCTGTTCCTTTACTCTTCCCTCTCCTTCCTCTCCTCCCCTCCTCTGCTCCGTCTCTCTCTCTCCTCTTTTTCCTGTGGCTATCTTCCCTCTCCCTCCTCTCCTTCCCTCCTCTGCTCTCTCTCTCTCTCTCTCTCTCTCCTCTTTTTCCTGTGGCTGTCTTCCCTCTCTTCCCTCT